>NC_051088.1:0-300000 GCF_901709675.1 Syngnathus acus | reverse complement strand
CATTTTTAAAGATGTGCAGCGACATATCCATAGACTGAAATTCAATTATGGACGAAAAGAGGGGCAAGAGTGGAGAATGACATCTATAAATGACCAGAAGACTGACCTATCCTACGAAAAAACCTATACAAATGGGCAGCAATATTGAGCCATGGTTGTGTGTCGCATGGCTCAAGAGGAGGGATAATGGGGCAGGTCAGTCAGCTTTATACAACATATGGATTTGATTCATATTCAAAACATTTATAAAAAAAAATTGTAGAGCTTGTTTAACATGTGCTAAACACAATCCACAGGGTTATAATGCCTGGTCATAATAGATGCATTCTCAAAATGGATTGAATTGGCTTCAAAATAAACACTGAATGCCTTAACAGTGGCAAAAACGTTATGTAAAGATGTAATACTTTGTCAACAACAGCTGTAGATGCTAAAGAATGGAATTAATATCTCTAAAATGAATGTGGATAGTTTGTTTCAGGTGACTATAAGAGTAATTGGTAAAAGAAACAATTGATTGCTAATGGCAAAACAAGCTGCAAAGAAAAAAAATAAAAAATAAATAATGAATGCCATATGTATGGGTCTACGACCGATTCTTTATGTTGTACCGTTGCCATTGACAAAAGATTGTGTGAAATCTGTCACGTCTACTGATTGTGAAATGTGCGACAGTGTTCTATATAATATCCGTTGAAAAAAAAAGAAAGAAAGAAAAGAAACCATTGCTTTTAGAGAATGTAGTCAACCAAAATTGTATATGTGTCGACATGCCAAGATCTGGGAAAAATCTGGAAATTGAAAAAAACAAACAAAATGTCTTTAAATTTGAGAGGCGACGATGATCTGACTGAAATTGATGCAATTAGAGTCCCCAGAGGAGTTCCTGATTTAATAAGAATCAATTGACCAAATTACAGCGGGATGGGAGTCCTCCATTTGCTGCTGGTGTACGATGAACAAGAACGTTGACAGGATAAATTACATCCATTGCAACATGCAGAAATTGGGCAAACGGACACAAGCGGGACTTGAGGCAGTGCACGGACAGCTAGCCACGCCTTCCCTAATGTCAATCCAGAACCGCAATGCTCTTGTTATGTTGGTGTCTGAGAAAGGAAGGGTCTGCGCAATGTTCAGAGAAAAATGCTGCACCTTCATCCAGAACGACACCGCCCCTGATGGGAGCCTGACGAAGGCGATTGCAAGCTTGCAATCCCTCAACACGAGGATGAAAGAGCACTACAAGTGGATGACTACTTTTGGGAAGTATAAAGCCCTTGTGTCCTCAATTACTGCTATACTCACCTTGTGTGGATGTTGTTATATTCCATGTCTCCGTGCTCTGTTTAATCGTCTCATCACTACAGCAATATCGCCCATGGACGACAAGATGGCCCGGGTATGCCTAATGTCTGAATGCCAGCATGTTGATGATAACGATGATGATGATGCAATTTTTGCACTTGAGTTTACAGACTTCTTCCCAGATCTGTGTGTTTCCGAATGATAATGTCGCAACATTTATCCTTTTTGGTGTAAACTTATTTGTGCTGATACTTGTGATCCGACAACGGACAATCGAGATAAGTGGTTGTTTTTGGTAATGTAAAAATTGAGCAAATATGTGATAAACAGGGGGGAAATGTTGGAATAATTTAAGTGAAGCCTTGGCCTGCCAGACCTGGAGGCCTTGTCTTTACATTTTATGACTTTCCTTTAATCTAGGTTTTTCCTCTTTAGTGACAGGGATGTCTTTTGATCCCTGTCAGCCATATGTCTCCTTCCTGTCCTTTTGTTATGTGTGTTTTTGTCTGTAAGAGGCCTTCACTAACAATGAGCAGAGCTTATTTGCATCGGCGAAATGTTCTTATTTGGTCCAAAGGAACTTCATACCTTTTATCTAACTGTAGGTTTGGTTCATAAATTGTTGTTGGTCAGAACTGTTTTTCTTTGTTAAGTGTTATATACTAGGGGTGTAACGATTCATCGATACACATCGATTAATCGATATAATGCTCTACGATTTATTGGCATCGATGCTAAACGTAAACATCGATTTATATCGCCGTGTTTGACCTCGGACATTAGACGCGACTTTATTTTGAAATCCAGTTCATTGTTGCTTGCTTCCTCTTTCCGGGAGCAGTACGCGGCGTGCTGTGTTGTGAGCAGAGCAGGCACGTGAAAGGGGAGCCGACAACTACGCGGCTCCTGGGCTGGTGCTATGGCTAGTGTCCAAGAAGACGAGGAAATTCGCTCCCCTTTGGGCTTCAAGTCATTCGTTTGGAAGCACTTTGGATTCCAAAGAAAAGATGGCTCAATTAAAATTATTGTAAATAAATAGTTCAGTAATGCACTTTAAAGTTAATGGTATTACAAAAAAAGAAAGAATATTCATTTTTCTTTACTTATATGAGAAAAAATATAGGAATTTGATAAAGTTCAGTGTTAAAATAAGCACTTTGTATACTACAATACTCTTGTAATTTCCTAAATAAAGAGTTTGCAGTACCTTGTTGATTTTGCGTATGAATTGTTATAAATCAGGATATTGTTCTATATTTTTTATTTAAAAAAAATAAAATAAAATAAAAATATCGATCGTGGAGCACTATATCGTGATGTATCGTGAATGAATCACAGCAGGCTTTAAGATATTGGCAATAATCGTATCGTGGTCCTTTGTATCGATATGATATCGTATCGTGACAAAACCCGCGATTTAAACCCCTATTATATACAGTTTGAAGTAGTTGCATACAAGTTATCCCATATTTACTCAATGTTTGTTTAAGGAACTGCACACCAGTTACCTTACATTTACTTAATGTGTGTTGAAGGGTTTAGGACAAGTTACGTATTATTATTGTGTGTTAATTTACCAAGTAGTTAAAGTTAGCAAAGGGTTAGGGGCATTGTTCCACAGGAACCACAGGAAAGCGGCAATTCAAGTTATCTGATCCCACTCGAGGACGAGTCAGTCAACCATGAAGGACAGCTGGTGAGGAAGGAGGACAAAGTCTGCAGGGGTCACGGGCCGACAATGAAGTGCTAATTCACACCACACTACATTCCTTAGCTAATAAGCGTTGCTACAGACACTATCTCTCCTCCCTTTAGTGTAGCAACGCCTCTGTAACCAGGGCAACCAAAACATTAAATAGAGGAGCACGTGAAGTGAGAACTCAGAATTGATGGAGATTGTAACTGAGTTTGCTCTCTCTATCGTTCTCCTCGCGAGTAAACCTGTTCTGGTTCTTTTCTCCTCTTCCTTCCAGCTTGTGGTTTAATGTCTGATGGTATTTAGACCTAACATTTCGATAAACTTGTAATTTATGTCATAGTTATTTGATATATAGTTTATTTAGAGTAGCAACGCCCATGTTGTTAGACTTCAGTAGTTTCCGATTGTCTAGCAAGGCCGTGAAGGTAGCAGGGGGTGGGGTGGTGGGGAGGGACGATAAGAGCGATCCAGGGCGCTTGCTGTTGGCTCATATGTGGAGGTCTTGTTTTGTGAAATAAAGAGCCGGTTACCAAACCCACGTCTTACCTGGTACGATCTGTGGAATGATTGGAGCCGCAACTGACGACAAGGCTGACGTCAGTGGCGCACGTAGTTCCGGAGTGAACAGCTGTTTTTTTTTGTTGTTTTTAAGTGACACAGCGGATGAGGATTCCGATGGATTTATTGATTTGGAGTGACACGGATGGTTCGATAAAATTGTTGTTTATATTATTGTTATTTGATATATAGTTTATATATTGTTATATGGGCCTGTGGAATAATTTAAACTGCAACTGACAACGAGTCCGACGTCAGCGGCGCGCCGCACACGCGTCACTGTTTACATAAAGGACGAACAATTCGATAGATGGATTTAATGATTTGGAGTGATACAGATAGTTTGATAAAATTGTTGTTTATATTATAGTTATTTGATATATAGTTTATATATCGTTATATAAACCTGTGGAATAATTTCGTCCTCCCCCACCGTCTGTTGTCTTCAGGGTTAGAGCACGCTGGCGTCAGATTTGTTGACTGCCGCTTCTGTCCCGGACCGTGTCCGTTACTTGTTTTTCGTTTTCCCGTTTTCAGTGCACCCGTCTCTTTTTTTTTTTTTTTTTTTCTCGTGTTGTCTTCCGTCCACCTCGCATCCCCGCAGCTCCGCTCTCACCTATCTGTTTCCTCTCCCTCGGACTACCAGCTACGTTAGCCAGCTAGCCAACAGCCAACTGGCCAAAACCACCACCGGACCCTCCTGCCTCCCGACTCGGAGCCTGTGGCCGCCTGCTGTGGACTCGACGGCAGCTCTGGCCCGGCTCTCTGGCCTTCCGTCCGGCGTTCTCGGGGGACGGGCTCCACTCCCTGCGGGCTCGCCAACCGTGGCTCTGCTGTGTGCCGCCGTGGTGCGTTGGGGCCTGCCGTTCGAGCGGGTGCAGTCGAGGTCGACCGGCATCACCACCTGGTCCACTGCTGCTTCCACACGAGGCTGGGATCCTTCGCCGTCGCCGCTACATCTGGACCGGCATTTCCCCGATGGCTCACCCATCTCCTCTTTTTGGACTACCAACCCCCCGTCACCCCCACCTCCCGTACTGGCAACCTCAACAACCTCCGCTCCCGCCCCTCCTGCTCCTCCATCCATCTCCTTCGCACTGCTGACCGATGTCTTGTTAACTATAACCTATTGTCAACCCCCCACCCCCCCCACCCCCCACCCTTTTCTTTATTCCCTGTAAAGCGTCTTTGGGTCATTGAAAAGCGCTATATAAATTGAATGAATTATTATTATTATTATTAATTTGAACTGCAACTGACGACGAGTCCGACGTCAGCGGCGCGCCCCACACGTGCCGCTGTTTACATTAAGGACGAAGAATTCGATCGATGGATTTAATGATTTGGAGTGACAGATGGTTTCATAAAATTTTTGTTTATATTGTGGAATAATTTGAACTGCAACTGACGACGAGTCCGACGTCAGCGGCGCGCTGCACACGCGGCGTTGTTTACATAAACGACGAAGAATTCGATCGATAGATTTATTGATTTGGAGTGACAAAGATGGTTTGATAAAATTGTTGTTTATATTGTAGTTATTTAATATATAGTTTATATATCGTTATATGGGACTGTGGAATAATTTGAACTGCAACTGACGACAAGTCCAACGTCAGCGGCGTGCCGCACACGCGGCCTTGTTTACAGAAAGGACGAAGAATTCGATCGATGGATTCAATGATTCGGAGTGACACAGATGGTTTGATAAATGTATTATTTATGTTATAGTTATTTGAATAACTGTTAATGTTACGTCAGGCCCGTTCTCAGCTCCTTGTTTGTGTTTATGTCACGTTAGCATACCGTATCGTTTAGCCTGTTTTTGCTGGTTCATGTCTGTACTTGGTGTTGAATTTTGTCAAATAAATTTCCCCCAAAATGTGACTTAAACTCCGGCGCGACTTATATATGTTTTTTTCCCCTTTATTGTGCATTTTATAGCTGATGCGACTTGTACTCCGGAGCGACTTTTAGGCTGAAAAATACGGTATTCAGGTTTGGCGGGCCGGATTAAACGGCCCAGTGGGCTGGATGTGGCCCGAGGGCCGTAGTTTGCCCATGCCTGTGTTATAGTCTCGCTCTTCCCCCCTGTTGTATGGCGTTCTACACAGTTCTATTTTGGACCCTTGCCGTTCACTTGGCCCAAGGTTCCCTCCTACAAAAACATGGCACTTGTCCACCTTTTGCGAATGACAGTCAGATCAATGTCCAACTGAGCAAAAAGGATCCGTTCATCTTAAGACCACTATTGTCTTGCCTAAAGGAAATCAAAGCCCACGTCACTGAATTTTCAAAATTTTAATGAAAAGAAAACAAAAAAACATGATTTCTAGTCCCATTAGCCCTCGAACATCCCACCCTGTTGACCTGGCCCCCCTGGCGTCCTATCAAAAGCCAACAGTATTAAACTTGGGACAGTGATTTTAAATTGGACCGGCAAACTACTGCTGTTCTCTCTCTGCCTCTCTCTCTGTGTCTCTAATGAACTTATTTTACACCTGTGGAGTTTAAATGGTTTTACCCAATTAACTTGAACATATTCAAGGCACCACCTAATATCATTGTTGACACTGGACCACTGCTACTCCGTAATAAAGGACGCATACCACTCTGTGCCCAGTGCAGCTTTAGGACTCTCGGACCACTGTCTAGTTTATCTGATCCCAACCTACAGGCAGAAATTAAAAATGTCTAAGCCTGTGGTGAGGACTGTGGGGAAATGGACAGTGGAGTCAAAGCAGGACCTCTAAGCCTGCTTTGACTGCACCGATTGGGGTGTTTTTGAAGCTGCAACTTCAGACCTGCATGAACTCACCAATACTGTGACGTCATACATTAGCTTTTGTGAGGACTTGTGTGTGTGCAGACTAAGACCTTCTGCAAGTACAACAACAACAAACCGTGGTTTACACCAAACCTCAGGATGCTGTGCAAAGCCAAGGAGGAGGCCTACAGGAATGGGGACCGTGACCTGTTCAGGCAGGCCAGGAACACACTGAACCGAGAGATCAGGCCTGGAGAGACACCTCTCTGCCAATCCTGATCCCTCAACAGTGTGGAAAGACCTGCAGGGCATCACGGGCTTCAAGAGACCAACCCCCCCCAACCACACAACAGGACCTCCTGCATCACAATCAATATCCACACCTCACCCCGCAACCCCCCTGTTCACACCTCCATCATCGTTATCACCTACTCGTTCTCTTTCAGAAGCCGCGCCCACACTTCAGATCCGCGACGAGGAGGTGTGTCAGATGTTCCGGAGCCAGAAGGTCAGGAAGGCACCAGGCCCAGACCGCGTGTGCCCCTCCTGCCTGAGAGTCCTTTGCACGGATCCTCAACCGTTTCCTGGAGCTGTGTGAGGTGCCCTCGTGCTTCAAAAGCTCCACCATCATACCGGTGGCCAAGAAGCCCGCCATCACAGGACTGAATGATTACAGGCCCATCGCCATGACATCTGTGGTCATGAAATCCTTTGAGAGGTTAGTGTTGAGCCACCTGAAGGACATCACAGGCCCCTTGCTTGACCCCCTGCAGTTTGCCTACCGGGCAAACAGGTCGGAAGACAATGTGGTCAACATGGGACTGCACTACATCCTGCGACACACAGAAAGCCCCAGAAAGCCCCAGGGACGTACGCCAAGATCCTGTTCAGCTCGGCGTTCAACACCATTGCTCCCTATATCCTCCACCAGAGGCTCATCCAGCTCGCGGTGGTTGCCGCCACCTGTCAGTGGATCACCAACTTCCTGACCAACAGGAGACGGCATGTGAGGCTGGGGACCATCACATCCGACAACCGCACCACCAGCACTGGGGTGCGTACTCTCCCCACTGCTCTTCTCTCGCTACACCAATGATTGCTCCTCAGGTGACTCTTCTGTGAACCTCCTAAAGTATGCGGACGACACCACTCTCATCGGACTGATCCGGGACGGTGACGAGACTGTGTACAGACAGGAGATGGAGCGGCTGGTTTACTGGTGCGGCCAAAACCACCTGGAGCTGAACCCGCTCAAGACTGTGGAGATGACAGTGGACTTCAGGAGAGACCCTTCTCCACTTCCACCCCTCACCATCCTCAGTAATGCTCTTCCCACCACAGACACCTTCAAGTTCCTGTTATCCACAATCTCCCAGGACCTGAAATGGACCGGCCACATAGACTCTGTCCGGAAGAAGGCCCAGCAGACGTACTTTCTGAGACAGCTCAGGAAGTCCTGTGGAGAACACAAGGCTTGCAAAACAGCTAAACAGGTTTTACTGCAGGTTTGAATGGTCCAACCACACAACAGGACCTCTTGCATCACAATCAACAAACACACCTCCCCTAAACCCCCCCTGTTCACACCTCCATCGTGGTTATCACCTACTCTCTCTCTTTCAGAAGCCGCGCTCGCACTTCAGATCCGCAAGGAGGAAGTGTGTCAGATGTTCCGGAGACAAAAGGTCAGGAAGGCAACAGGCCCAGACAGCGTGTCCCCCTTCTGCCTGAAAGTCTTTTCTGAACAGCTGGCACCCACTTTTGCTCAGATCTTCAACCATTCCCTGGAGCTGTGTGAGGTGCCCTCGTGCTTCAAAAGCTCCACCATCGTTCCGGTGGCCAAGAAGCCCGCCATCACAGGATTGAATGATTACAGACCTGTCGCCCTGACATCTGTGGTCATGAAATCCTTTGAGAGGATAGTGTTAAGCCACCTGAGGGACATCACGGGCCCCCTGCTCGACCCCCTGCAGTTTGCCTACCGGGCAAACAGGTCGGTGGACGATGCAGTCAACATGGGGCTGCACTACATCCTGCACCACCTGGACACCACAGGGACGTACACCAGGATCCTGTTTGTGGACTTCAGCTCGGCGTTCAACACCATCGCTCCCGACATCCTCCACCAGAAGCTCATCCAGCTCGTGGTGCCTGCCTCCACCTGTCAGTGGATCACCAGTTTCCTGACCAACAGGCTGGGGACCATCACATCCGACAACCGGACCACCAGCACTGGCGCTCCCCAGGGGTGCTTACTCACCCCACTGCTCTCCTCTCTCTACACCAACGATTGCTCCTCAGGCTACTCTTCTGTGAAGCTCCTGAAGTATGCGGACGGCGCCACTCTCATCGGACTGATCCGGACAGTGACGAGACTGCGTACAGACAGGAGGTGGAGCGGCTGGTCCACTGGTGCAGCCGAAACCACCGTGGAGATGAAAGTGGACTTCAAGACTGCGGAAAAGATAATCGGGACCAACCTCTCATCTATCCAAGACTTATACCTGTCCAGGACCAGGAAACGTGCAAGTAACATCTCAACAGACCCTTCTCACCCAGGTCACAGTCTGTTTGAACTACTCCCCTCCAGACGGCGTTACAGAGCGCTGTATGCCAAAATCAGCAGACACAGACACAGCTTCTTCCCCCAGGCTGTCGCTCTGATGAACTCACACCACTCAGAGTCTCAGAGACATCACTGGGCAATAACATCCTGCTCTTGCCACTTAAATGTTGTTAATCACCTGAATGTTGTACAGAGGCTGAGATCAACCGGAGTCAAATTCCTTGTTTGGCATGCACACATTTGGCCAATAAACCTGATTCTTATTCTGATTCTGAAACTTCGCTGGAGACGCCATGAACCAATCCTCCAATGCACTTTGCATTTTTTTGTATTTTTGCACTTTTGCAAAAATTGAATTTCCCCACCCCTGGGGATCAATAAATATTCAATCAATCAATAAAATACAAGAGAAAATGGACCGCCCAAAGAAACCTGCCTCCCTCTTCTTGACTCACGAGCCACCGCTCGTGCCTGTCTTAACTAAAAATGTAAAGCACTTTGTTACAGCAGCAGCTGTTGTGAAATGCACAATACATATATATAAAGTTATATTGTACTGTGTTATAATAAATTATACAAAAAACTGACTGAGAAAACTGACTATTTTTGTTTGTATGATTCCCTTCTATTTTCCCTTTCCATTAAGTGATGCAATTTCCTCCAGAAGAGTGTATAACACAAAGCAAATTTAAAGATTTACGTGTCGTGCGTACATTGTCTCCATTGGCACGCAGCTTCCAGAAAGGCTGTATGAAAAGCCAGGAGCCTTCATTGCCAGTCCCAGCTAGCGTGACGCGCATTGCGTTCTTTTCCAGAAGGGCCGGCAAACGCTTGTTCACAGTCAAGTACTTGTTGCTCTTCATGTGCAGGAGCTGCAGGAAAACAGAAAACAAATGAATCAAACGTGGGATTTCCTTTCCTCTCATTTTTACACTGCCTGTCAAAGGCAGCTTTCTTCAGTCTTTCTCCCGTGCAGGAGCACAACATTTAAACATTTAATCAAAGAACAAGCACAAAACATACAGGATACAAAACATTCAAATGCGATGTAAATGACCTTGTCAGGTAAAGTGTGGTGTAAATTGGCTCAAAGACTGGAATTAATAGCGACTCGAGTTTAATGCCTGCACAAAACTTGAGCCCCCCTATCATGGATCATTTTATCAGGATGACAGAGGAAAAACCTAAATCAGTCATTAATTAGAAAGACGCTACACTTGGAATGTTTTGAGTTAGATTTTTCCATCGTGCAAGTTAACCACTTTTATTTTTAAACACACACAGGACACGATCCAGTTCTTAGAATGCACACATTTATTTTTGACTACATGGGATTTTGAACAGCTACAACACAAGGAACCTAACGCCTGGTAAAAGAAGAGCAAATAAGAGCTTAACAGGATATAATATAATGGAACCATCCATCCATCGATACAAAAACATCCACCCACCAATACATTCATCCACCCATCCAGCCGTACATACATCCATACATACATACAACGCCACACACACACATGGATGGATGGATGGATGGATGGATGGATGGATGGATGGATGGATGGATGGATGGATGGACGGAGGGCCGGATGGATGGATTTCCTGGTTTAGTTCTTACCTCTCAGAGAGAACCCGCCATGTAGTACATGGGAAGGCGACTTCTGGTCTTAATAATGTCACATATGGTGTCCCGCAGGGATCGGTACTTGGACCTATACTGTTACTAAACTGTATCTACAATGTAAATACTAAACTGTAAACTTGCGGCTGATAGTTTGTGGCCTTCTCCTTAATATGAAAGTTTAATGTGAGTGTGGCCCGCGATTTTAATATATTTAGGCGAGACTACACCTCAACAAAATGTATTGTTCATTGTTACAAAAGATAGCTTACTATGCTTAGTTTCATTTTTTTAAATAAATTCATAGTTTACTAAAATACATGAAACTTACTTGACAAATATATGCTGATTGAAGTGTGTCATGCAGTTTATTGTAGCCCTTTTAATTGGCAATTGAACACATCGCAATGAAACATTGTTGCACAGCCACAGGCAGAACAGTTCAATTTCCAATGATTCAATTCGCTCACAGGCTTAAGTCAAGTCAAGTCAAGTTTATTTGTATAGCCCTAAATCACAAGCAGTCTCAAAGGGCTTCACATAGACAAAAATTGACAATTATTCTCAAAGCATCCCCTGATCTTAAGCTCCCAAACATTTATCAGTCATAAAAACACACGCGCACACACATGCACGCCTGCCCCCCCCCCCCCCCCCCACACACACACACGGAAACACACGCATACACACAATAAACACAAACACACACTGCACACACACGTACCACAGACGCACTACATACTGTATTTTCCGGACTATAAGTTGCACCAGCCATAAAATGCATAAGAAAGATGGAAAAGACTTGTGTGTGCATCGCACACAGGGCGTGTGTGAAGCGTCAGTGCAGTAGTACTGGGGTAGTAGTGCCTGTAGCTAGTGCATGTTGCATGTTGCTTTCTGCTTGTTACCTTTTGCTTTCAGCTCCTGCCACCGGCTAGCCCCTTGACAGGGGTGAAAAGAGGAGCGGAGCGCATAAGCCTCCTCCTGCCGGTACATAGCCTCTCCACCGTCAAGACTCCTGCAGTGCCTCCCCGCGGCCACACACGGACACTGGGTACCTTGCGGTCCCAGGCTAAACTGCAGGAGATCTCGGAGCAGCAGTGGACCCCAGAGAGAAGGCGTGCAGGCCCACCGGTATGTGGACACGCCCTGGCGCCTCTCAACCACTGCCCCAGCTATGGGCAAATAGCACGGGCAGATGGGGCTCTTAGCCATGCAAGGCAACCCATCTAGGAGAAGGCCAGTCCAATGTAAAACCGAAAACCCCAATGCCTAATGGGTGCACTCACATGTGCTATGGCTACGGGAGTCAACCCCTAACGAAAAAACAGTGGAGAAAAGCCGCATTAGGCATTCACCAATAGAGGTGTTTCTGGCAGTCTTCTGCAACTCTCCTCTACAGAAGGTCATCGTGCACTGCATGTCACTGAAATATGTAGGGAGGAGCCAAGGCAGTGAGGGGAGAGACTGCGCGCCACTTCCCTCACTATAATCTACTCCTTTGCGCAGGCCCGCTCCAAATACCCCACCCTCCACTTCAAGACCCCCCCCCCCCACTCCAAAGTCCTGCGGTGATGGGGAAGGGCGGTAGGTACAGGTCAGGATGTAAACTGGAAGTATCTAACCCAACCCTGCACACTAGGCGGCGTGAGACATATGGTCGCCGAGGAGCAGGATGGAACAGTGCTCTTCTCCGGCAGCCTCTCATGCGACTGAGCACCTCCTCCATGTTCACCCTGAATAGGGAAGGGCCTAGAAAAGGTGGCCTAAAAATGGTCTGTTCTGCTCAACCCGGGCAGCCTGCCGCAGTTGCCGGGTCATCCCTCTATGCGGTCAAAAATACAAGAATAAGAAAACCTACATCAATCTCATCATTGCAACCTGGAACGTCCGCACACTTTTGGATGCGCGTGATGACTCTTGTCGCCCCCGAAGAAGAACAGTGCTGGTTGCCCATGAGCTGCAGAGAAATAACATCGATATTGCAGCTCTCAGCGAAACCCGCTTGCATGGAAAGGACTCTATAACAGAGTTGGGAGAAGGCTACACCTTCTTCTGGAAGGGGCTTCCGGAAGGCTCCCACCGTCTCCATGGTGTAGGTTTTGCTCTGCGATCAAGCCTACTTCAGAGGATCCCTGAATCTCCTGTCGGCATCAGTGAAAGACTGATGACCTGGCGGATTCCCCTCACAAACAACCGATATGCCAGCCTCATCAGTGCATATGCTCCAACACTGGATGCTGACCCTGAGTGCAAGGAACTCTTCTACGCCTCCCTGCACACCGCCATGAATAAAACAGCTCCCACCGACAAGCTCATTCTACTCGGCGATTTCAACGCGAGAGTGGGCTCTGACGGTGTTTTATGGAAGGATGTGCTTAGGCAGCACGGTGTTGGTAAGCTCAATGCGAATGGTCTCCACCTCCTCACATTTTGCTCTGAGTATCGACTGGTGATCACAAACACCTTGTTCCAGCTGAAGAAAAAGTTCAAGACCTCCTGGCAACATCCTCGCTTCAAACACTGGCATCTCCTGGATTACATCATTGTCCGCCAAGCTGACAGGAAGGAGGTGCGAGTCACCAGAGCCATGCGTGGAGCTGACTTCTGGACAGATCACAGTCTAATCAGAGCCAAACTCATCCTGGAACCCCGTCCTCCTCTCAGGAAAACACCACCCTACAGGCGGCTCAACTGTAATGCACTGAAGTCCACGCACTCAGTCAACCTGCTCAGGGAACAGATTGCTCTACAACTGTCTAAGATCCCTGAAACACCAACTGATGTCAACATCAGCGCTACCTGGAGCACCCTTCGCACTGCCATTCACCAGGCGGCAGTAGAATCCATAGGGTACACCAGACGGAGACACCAAGACTGGTTCGACAACAGTGCATCTAGTATCCACAACCTACTTCAGGCAAAACACAAGGCCCTTGCAGCTCACCTTTCCAACCCCCAATCCAGCTCGCTGAAAGCCAGCTACAACGACATCCGGGCTGAAACCCAGCGCACCCTCAGAGCCATGGAGAACGATTGGTGGGTCAAGAAAGCCAGCGAGATACAGCATCACGCGGATACTAACAACTCCCATGCTCTCTACGATGCCATCAAGTCTATCTATGGCCCACAGAGAAAGAACATAGCCCCGGTCAGATCAGCAGATGGTACCATCCTGTACAAGGACAAACAACAGATCCTTGACAGATGGGCTGAGCATTTCAACACCCTGCTGAACACCTCATACCCAACCCGCATGGACACACTTGCCGACGTCCCCTGCCTGCCACCCGTTATTGATCTGGACTCCCCCCCTGCTTCGCCGAGGTACGGAAAGCCATCGCCGGCCTGAAAAACAACAAGAGCCCGGGCCTTGATGGAATCCCGGCAGAAATTCTGAAGCATGGCGGATACCTCCTCAACCGCAGACTACACCAGCTGATCACCACCATCTGGTTATCTGAAGTCATCCCGCAAGATTGGAAGGATGCCAACATCATAACAATCTTTGATTGATTGATTGATTGATTGATATCTTTATTTCGAACATCCAAAACAAAAAAGAAAAACAAAAAAACAAAAACAAATAACACTCTAAAGTGCCACATAAATCCATACAAAACAAACAAAAAATAAACCAACAAATAGAAGTAAATACATTAAATTAATTAATTAATTAATAATAATAATACATAAGTAAATAAAAAAATAAAGAATGCTCGAAAAGGAGTAGGAGGAAGCATAGCTTTTTAGATTCCTACTCCTTTCTGACTTCATCCATTAAACCAATGATTCAACATACTATTCTGTAATTCTACAATATAACACAAGTAGACAAACTTGCACACTTATTGTTCTGTTTCATTTTTACTTGTGTGTAGCCCTTTGGCACTCTTAACCTTTGTACCCGCTAAACAACATATTTTTATACATTTTTTTAAACTGGTGGATATTTGGACTTTGCTTGAGTTCCTCACTTAGATTGTTCCATAGTTTGACCCCGGTTATAGTTATACAGAAACTTTTTAAGGTTGTTCTTATGTTTAAGATTTTGAAGTTGTGATTCCCTCTTAACTTATAACCTCCCTCCCGATGCCTAAATAAGTTTTGGATATTATCTGGTAGTTGTTTTGCTTTTGCCCTATACATGATGATTGCTGTTTGATAAGATACTATGTCAGTGAATTTCAATAGTTTGGATTGTATGAAAAGTGGATTTGTGTGTTCCAAGTAGTTGACTTTATGAATAGTCCTTATTGCTCTTTTCTGCTGAATGATAAGTGGCTGTAGTGAAGTTTTATAAGTATTCCCCCAAACCTCAGCACAGTAATGCAAATAGGGCAAGACTAGAGAACAATAAAGTGTACGAAGTGAATGATAATCCAGTAATTCTTTTGCTTTGTATATGACAGCCATGCTTCTTGAAATTTTAGACTTTATGTTTTTGATGTGTGGCTTCCAACTAAGCCTGTCATCCATTATAACCCCAAGAAATTTGTTTTCCTGCACCCTTTCAATTTCATTTCCATCTATTTCTATTCGTATCTTTATATTCGCTTTGCCAAATACCATAAACTTGGTCTTACTTACATTTAATGATAATTTGTTCCAGTCGAACCACATTTTTATTTTTTTCATTTCCTCATTCAGCATTGATTCCACTTGTTGGATGTCATCACCTGAACAAAAAATATTTGTGTCTAAATCTTTAAGCGCAAAGGTGACAAAGCAGACTGTGGGAACAGCAGAGGCATTTCCCTCTTATCAGTGGCCGGGAAGATGCTAGCACGGATCATGCTACTCCGCCTAGCATCCCATGTCAGTGAAAACATCCTGCCTGAATCCCAGTGCGGCTTCCGGCGTGAGCGAGGCACTGTTGACATGATTTTTGTTGCTAGACAGGTACAGAGAGAAATGCAGAGAACACTGCAAAGACCTGTACCTAGCTTTCATTGATCTGTCCAAGGCCTTTGACACAGTCAACCGGGAACTGTTTTGGGAAGTGCTGGGGAAGCTGGGGGTTCCACCCAAGTTCAGAAACCTCCTGCGTCAGTTCCACGGTGCAAGCCTGTGTGAGCGTTGGTGGCCAACGATCCACATTCTTCAGTGTGAATGTGGGGGTCAAGCAAGGGTGTGTTCTAGCACTAACCATCTTCAACATTTTCCTCTCTACCGTCACCCTCCTCTCTCATAAACTCCTTGACCCCTCCGATGGGGTACAGATATAGTACAGATTGGATGGCAACCTATTCAATATTCGGTGCCTCCAAGCCTTCACCAAAACCACCACCCAACACATCCTGGAGCTACAGGATGCAGATGACTGTGCTCTCCTCGCTCACTTACCACAGTCCCTACAGCGTGCGCTAAATGTGGTCGCCTCCTTGTACAGCGCCATTGGTCTTAACATTAATATCAAGAAAACACAGATAGTTGTGCAAGAGTCCACCCCCCAAACCTGCGCACCCACCTTCACCCTCGATGGTCATCCCCTTGCCATCGTCCCATACTTTACCTACCTAGGCAGTATTCATTCCCCCTCCTGCAACATCGACGACGACATTCAGGTCCGCATCGGCCTGGCCTCCGCTGCCTTGGGCAGGCTCAGCTCCAGGGTCTTCCAGAATAGGAGTCTTACTATCTCCACCAAAGCAGCTGTGTATAAGGCAGTATGTCTGTCTACACTGCTATATGGCTCGGAAACCTGGACACCCTACCAGAGGCACATACGAACCCTCGAGGCCTTCCACATCCGCTGCCTGCAAAGGATCCTGGGTGTGTCTTGGGAAGACAGGGTGCTCTATGTTGAGATCTTCGACCGGACCCACACTCAGCATTGCCCTGCTCCTTGCGCAGAAACATCTACGTTGGGTAGGTCATGTGATCCGTATGCCTACCCACCGCCTCCCTAGGCAGATCCTCTATGGCAGGGGTGGCCAACCGGTCAGCAACTAAGAGCCACATTTTTTTACTGTGTACCGCAAAGAGCCACATCAACCCCCCCACCACCCGAAGCGAACACGCAGCATTTGACGTCCCATTAACAACCCCCCCCCGGAGCGAAGCGAACGTAAAGGAGCCGCATGAAACACGGCAAAGAGCCGCATGCGGCTCGCGAGCCCGAACGTAAAGGAGCCGCATGAAACCCGGCATGCGAGCCGCGGGTTGGCCACTCCTGCTCTATGGCCAGCTTTTGGGTGGTCAGAGATCTGCAGGGGGCCAAAAAAAGCGCTACAAGGATCACCTCAAAACCCTCCTGAAGAAGTGTGACATTACACCTACAGCACTTGAGTCCCTGGCTGCTGTTCGCCACACCTGGAGTTCCACCTGCCACCAGGGTATTACTCACCTTCAGGAGCAGGCCACAGAGAGGAGGATACAACGCCGTGCACAGAGGCATCAGCGTGCTGCAGGGCCAATGCCCTCCAGTACCATATACCCCCGTCCCTCATGTGGCAAGACCTGCGGATCACGCATCGGCCTGCACAGCCACATGGCTATGCACCGCCGCAAAACACCCCAATAACTGTCCATAGTTTTAATCTGGAGCAACGTCATCATCGAAATCTATGGACTGCCCTAGTAGTAGTTAGTTAGTTAGTTAGTTAGTTAGTTCCTCCCGTTCCTATTGAAACATTGGGCGACGAGTTCTCCCCATTTGCTCCGGTCACTGGCCCCTTCTGGCTCCATGCCAGCTGACTCCCATCGCTCTCAGGTCTTCCTTGGCTGTTTGTCTCCACGTCTTCTTTGGCCACCCTCTCTTACTCTTTCCCCCTTCTGGCATCCAGTCCATTGCCACACTCGCCGGTCTCGCACTTGGCAGTCGGAGTGCGTGCCCAGCCATTCTCCTTCTCCTGTCCGGGACTATGTCGGACAGTGGAGCTACCCGTGCTCTTCTCATCACCTCTTTGTTGGTGATGTGGTCTCTCCATGAGATCCTCAAGATGTATCTGAGGCACGATCTGTGGAAGACATCCAGCTTGTTGGTGATGCTTGATGTCTTCATCCACAACTCGCAGGCATAGGTGACAGTAGGGATGACATGACAGACATCCAGCTTGTTGCTGATGCTTGATGTCTTCATCCACAGCTCGCAGGCATACTAGGTGACAGTCGGGATGACATGACAGAGGCGCAGCTTTGTGGACATACTGATAGATTTTGACGACCAGATATTCCTGAGGCGTTGGAACATTCCTGCGGCTTTGCCGATTCTGGTCTGCACCTTCTTCTCTACGTGTCACTTTTAAACAATTCCACCAGCCGTAGAAGATGCGGTGCTTCGTCTTCTACGTCAGAGGTCTCCAACCTTTTTTGCGCCACGGACCGGTTACGTGTCAGAAATATTTTCGCGGACCGGGCTTTATATAAATAAATAATATATTTATATAAATAAATAATACATTTATAATAAATATATAAATACGATGATATAAAATGATACGACTGGCATAAAAACAAGTGTAAACGACATGAAAATAAAACTCACCATTACGTTGCATTAGTGTTAGCACTGAGCTTGTTTCTCAGAAACGAGCCGGTCCATCTAGGCGTAATCGGAGACAATGACACCCGAAGTGATTAAGGTTTGTCTTTTAATGCAGGATGCTTGGTCTCCATGAGCCGAAGCAGTTTTGAAGGCTTCATTGCCTCGTTAGTTAGCCTGTCGCCACATATTATGCAGAGTGGGCTTAGCGCCTCAGAGTCACCTGTGGCGATAAATCCATATTTTAAGTAGGACTCCAGAAATGTTCTTTTAAATGCAGCTTTCCTTTTCTTAGAAGTCGTAGCCTCTTCTTCTTTCGACTCCTCATTGGACTTTTTTCCCTTTCCGAAGAAGCTTTCCAAACATCTCTGTTTCTTGCTCATTTTTGTGTGACATGCCACGTGACCGAGACGACCGTCTTGACCTGAATTAATTGATCGTCGATAAATTTTAATTTTTTATTTTCTTTCTGTGCGGCTTGGCGGACCGGTACCAAGTGACCCACGGATCGGTACCGGTCCACGGCCCGGGGGTTGGGGACCCCTGTTCTACGTCGCTAACGACAACACAGTTATCAACACAGGCCCAGAGCGGCCTCATGTGGTTTAGTGTGAGGATAAAATGTGAAAGTATGTAATAATGTGTTAATTTCACACATAAATCGCTCTAGATTATAAATCGCACACACTATCCGGGAAATACGATACTCCCCCCCCACACACACATGAATCTTTTGACAAATCATCCCACTGAGCAACCACCACACCCAGTGTGTGCACGTGGGTGCATTGAAACAAAGTCAATATTAAAAGAAGCATGTGTGTTAGTACATAACTACATGACTACACATGACAAGGAAGGGGTTAGTCTGTGCAAAAGGTTTGTTACCCAACACAAGACAGTTTTATGAAAGTGGCGTAAAAAGTACCTGTATGACGGTTCCATATTTCACCACGTCTCCATGAATCTTCTTGTTTTCCGTTTCGTTCTGCTTCTGCTCCAAGTTTGATGCATGCTACACCACACACAAACACACACATATGTCAATGTGTGACACCCATTCACCCATTTAATCACAGTTATTTTACTGGATTTTGACTGATTTTGCAAGGCCTACAGAATAGTGTTATAAGTAGCTATCTAAACATAGGAAGAGAGAAATATTAGAAGATTCTCTTTCAGCAGAAAAAAAGTTAGTTTCTATGTCTTTCCGTTCTTTAGCAATTAGCATTACAAAATAGTTTAATAAAAATAAAAATTTCTGAGTAGAAAATCCAAGAAAATTAATTTATTTAGTAAAATAATGCATTTAACGTATAATTTCAACTTTGAGACAGCCCAAACTACGTAATGCTTTCCTTCAACAAAACTACATAAACACTGCAAAAAGGACATCTGACAGGAGAATATTACCTGAAAATAAACTATCAAACTGAACTACAGTAATCCCTCGTTTATCGCGGATAATTGGTTCCAAAACCACCCCGCAATAAGTGAAATCCGCAAAGTAGGGTCACCCTCTCATCTGTACATTTTTGTGTTGTCAAGTGACATGGGAATACAGATGGTGCATAATTGAATATTGGATTTGGCCCGGTCAAATTGGTAAGCCTAAAACAGGTGGTAATTCCAAAATTTCACAAGGAGATGGTGCTAAAGCTTGACATAGGGGTAACCTGATGGGACACTAATAAATCAAAAAAATTAAATTGGTAGCAATGAGAAAGACGCAACATGTTTCGAATAACACATAGTAACACGCAACTTTGGATTGATTTATTTCATTTTGCTTTGCCACAACATGCTTTGAATCTTCTTGAGTATTTTAATCTGCTAACTAGGAGAACCCATTATCATGGTGGGTGGTGATAATGTGACATAATAACCACTGTAGAATTAAGATACAATTTATTTCATTTTGCTTTGCCATATTATGATTTGAAATTGCTTAAGTATTTTAATCTGCTAGAACCCATTATTATGGCTTATTAATTAATTAATTAGATCGTCCTCAGACGAGCTTCCATAGTTGAAGCTATACATTGCTATTAATGACTGTGGGGTGCAGCTCCTCACAGCATCCCCAATCCAACCCTGAAATGCTGAGTGTCAAACAGGGAGGCATCGGGTTCCATTTTATAGTCTTTTGGTATGACTTGGCCAGGTATCGAACCCACGACCTCCCAGTCTCTGGGCGGACTCTCATACCACAAGGCCACTGAGCTGGTTATTAAGATTAACTGTTTAGTTGGTTATTTTGAAAACATGTGCAATGTTTACTCAATACCTACCATTTATTCAGCACTAATGTTACACACACATATGAATAAATCGACAAGTTTAGTGAGGAGAGAGGGGCGTAATGCTATTTGATGGAGAATAGGCCTGAGAGAGGACCTATTGCTTGAACAAATGTCACACTGACCTAAGTTGGAGTTAATTTGCCGGATAGCCCATGCCATAACAAGCATTGGAATTCGGAAACAGGATAATAATAATAATAATAATACATTTTATTTATAAGGCGCCTTTCAAGGCACTCAAGGTCACCGTACAGACATAAAATAGCATAAGAATTGACCGGAGAGCAGCGGCAGCAAGTCGCACCAGCGTTCACTCACATCCGGTAGACACAATTACAACATAATATCAAGATAAAAAAAAAAGAAAAAACCTGACCTAATTCTACACTATGCACAAAAAAGCTGCGTTAGCTTAGCTCAGGCGCCGCGCGGCTAGTTGGCGTGGGCCATGCGCGTGTCGCCGCTGAGGAAGTTGAGCATGATCTGCACCAGCTCAGGCAGGTCGTAGTCATCCTTCCAGGCCCAGTCGCGTTTGGCGTTGGAGTCGTCAAAGTCCATCGGCCAGGAGTCGGCGATGGCCTGCCGGACGGGGTCCACATTGTACGAGACCTCCAGCTCGGGCACGTGCTTGCGCAGCTCCCGCACCAGCGCTTTGGGCGAGAAGCTCATGGTTGATGTTGTACGTGCGCATGCTAAGCGTGTCAGCCGGCGCCTCCAGCACCTCCCGTGGTGCGCAAGCAGTCGTCGATGTACATCATGGGAAGCCGCGTGTCGGGCCGCAGGAATCACTCAAACTTGCCCGTCATTAGCCAAGCTAGCCGGGTTGCATTGGCGAGGGCTCCTAGCAGGCAGCCAGCTGGTAGTGGAGGTTGTTGCTATTGCTTCTGCCCATGTGGCCTGTGTCTGATTGAACAAACCATGAAGCATCTCCGAGAAGATGCTGATCCTGCCGGAATAGGGGTCACGCTGCACAAGCAGGTGGTTGTCTTCATCTATTTCTAGAAATTGGCGTGGGAAGGCAGTTTGATTCAAACCGGTATAAATATGGGATTCGACAGATCACAGGGCTTCTTCTTGTCCGGAGAGACTGAGGTGCTGTCCGAGTGCACAGAACATCCTTTAGACGAAGATAGATTTTACGTTCTTTTTGAGATTAGACCAAAATCCGTTAAAATGAATTTCTAGCGTCTTCAAAATTGGACTTTGGTAAAAATCAAGCTTTGAAATAGAAGATAAATAGGACTAGCACAAGAAAGGGAACCCAAATTGGGACAGTGCTCCTCTTCTCCGCAAGCCATTTTTTTTTTTTTTTTAGATTGGATTTTTGGAATTAGCTGACCTGATCAATTACTCGTTCCATCAAATAGCATTTTCTACCTTCCAGCACGCCCACGACCCCCGTGGGGACAGAGCGGTACAGAAAATGGATGGATGGATGTCCCTTATTTTTCTTTTTTAACACTTTTAATCTTTACAATCGAGAGAACTTCGACAACAAATAATTCCAAGGCAATGAGCTTGGTGAGTGGAATTGTTATTATTTGTTGGGATTATCGAGATTTGTAATTATTTTTCTTCACATATGTTACATTTCTACTTTTTAACTATTTAATTTTGATTCATAATATTTTTTCTTATTTTAAATCTTTTGATCCAAATATAACTATTTAATCATTTCATTTTGATTTACAATAGTTCCCTGTTTTAATCCTTTTCAATCTAATTGTATTTTATAATCTTTCAGCTCATTGGCCTAGTGGTAGAGTGTCCGCCCTGAGACTGGAAGGTTTTGGGTTCAAACCCCGGCCGGGTCATACCAAAGAGTATAAAAATGGGACCCATTGCCTCCCTGCATGGCACTCAGCATTAAGGGTTGGAATTGGGGGGTTAGATCACCAAATGATTCCCGAGCGCGGCACCGCTGCTGCTCACTGCTCCCCTCGGGGATAGGTTAAATGCAGAGGACAAATGTCGCCACACCCAGATGTGTGTGTGACAATCATTGGGTCTTTACCTTTACCTTTGACTCCTGTACCACTGTAAGTGACATATGTACACGAACGTTGTCACGTAACATGGAGTGGGGGGGGGGAAACAAATGGTGCAAGAAGTGAGTATGGATTGCTCCCAGTAATAAATTGGCGGGGCTGAAATTCCAAATTTTAACAGCAGATGGTGCAAGATTAGGTGGGGAAATATTGAATGAATTGGCAAAGCTGAAATTCCAAAATTTTCCAAAAGATGGAGCCAAACCGGTGCAGGAGACCAAAGAGAAAAAGGGGTCGGATTATGGGTCACACATGGAAGCACAAATATATTTTTTATTTTTATTTTATTTTACTTGCTTGGCTAAAATATATTCTGTAACCGCTTAAAGCAATATTATCACAGAATTAGACTAAGCTGCCCACCCATATAAAAATAGGGGTGTGTTAAAAATTGTTGGAAAGGGGAAAACAAATGAGTTTTTCTTTTTCTTTTCTTTTTTATTTTATTTTCTTTGCTTGGCTGAAATATATTCTGTAACAGCATAAAGCAATATTATCACAGAATTAGACTAAGCTGCCCACCCATATAAAAATAGGGGTGTGTTAAAAATTGTTGAAAAGGGGAAAACAAATGAGTTTTTATTTTCTTTTATTTTTAGTTTATTTTCTTTGCTTGGCTGAAATATATTCTGTAACAGCATAAAGCAATATTATCACACAATTAAGAAAAGAGGCCCACCACGAGTGGTGTGTTAAGAAAATGTTTAAAAAATAAATTCAAGGGTTTTGAGTTCTAATTTAAATGGTTGAGTAAAAAGTGTAACTTTGAAATATTGGTTTTATGAAAGGAGAAGTGAGGAAAAGAGGAAATAAGGTGCTTGCCAGGGTTTCTACAGAATTTTGGTGGAAAGAGAGTGGGGCGGAAACAGCTGCTCAAACCGCAAGGTTATGAGCGTGGGAAACTGGACAGTATAGAGGCCAACGGAAACAGCTGCTCAAACCGCAAGGGTATGAGCGTGGGAAACTGGACAGTATAGAGGCCAATGGAAACAGCTGCTCAAACCGCAAGGGTATGAGCGTGGGAAACTGGACAGTATAGAGGCCAACGGAAACAGCTGCTCAAAGCGCAAGGGTATGAGCGTGGGAAACTGGACAGTATAGAGGCCAGCGGAAAAGGGTGGGGTCAGAGAAGTCTATAAAAAGGTCACCTTGGACATCTACGGGGCTCTCTCCCGGACTGCGTTCATACGTGAAGAAGCCCGTATGAGTTTCAAGACTTTTTCTACAGCCTTCAAGAGCCTTGTGTGAGACGCAAGATCGCTGGCCTGGATTAACTTGGATTTACTCAAAAGAATTGGACTGGACAACTTTGCGTGAGAAACTAGGTGAGGGGAGACTTTTTCTGTATGTCCGCAAGCGGAGGAGACAGTCATCGGGTAGTCTGTCCTCACGAGGCCTAACTAGTTTCCAAATTGGATTTTAGAAATAAAATCGAACTGATCACTCGACTTTATTTCCACCAAAAAAAAAATAACACCCAATTGGTAGCTACCTTTTCCCTCTTTTCTGATTTTTGTTTTGCAATCAAAAGTGCTCCGGGATTGAATGATTTTATTTGCAAGTGTATCAGTGAGTGGGATTGTTCAGTTTTTGGAGGATTGAGATTTGTAATTCTATTTCATGCTTCTTCAATAAATGTGTTTTATATACTCATTTAATTCGTGGTGCGCTAATTTGTATGCAATTAATTGTTTGAGGTTGGGTTGATAACTCAGTTTATAAATAGGAGATTATTATGGTATGCAAACATACCATAATAAATAAAAATAAGGAAGGTTTTCAAATTCGACTTTTCGGATTAGTGTTAAAGCTATAATTAGTAAATGTCCTTCGGGCACGAGCCCGTTCCTGTTTCTTCGGGCCGCGTCAGAGGCTACTTTGAATGATTTTGAGGGACTAATTTGCCTTCAAAATAAATTGCAAGATAATAATAATCCGATTAAATCATTTTAAATCGTATTAAGTAAAATATTATTTTGTTGGAAACAATCGAATTGGTGGAAGCACTCTCACGGTTAAGTGTTTAAGTATATCATGTTAGAATTAGTGATTTAATGCATTAAAGTCATTCTCAAACACTATCATTGCCATACTTCTGCAAATGGGACTTTCTTCCGAAAAAAGGGAAGTAGGCTCGTTACTTCCTCAAACCCAGTAGAGCGGGGCCATATCAAAAGTTATTTCGACAAAACTAGTGCTAGGGTGCGCTAGACAAACGAATCCCTGAGGCCTTAACAAAGGCACCTAAAAAATATCCGTAAAGTAATACCAGCATCAAACAACCGAAGGGAGCCATCATTACGGCGCGGTCATATCGACGACTTGCCTCGAATCGAGTTACTCGGCTCGCGCGTCGAATGGCTTTAGAGGGGTTGGCGTCGTATAGAAATTAGATTGATTCTAATAGAATTAATTTAACGCGGGTGGTCAGCTACGGACTAGTCCCTTCACTCCCGGCTTATTGAGCCCGTTACCGGGGAGCCGGTGCCACTTTAATAAAGTGCGCGTTTGACAACGTAAAACAGGAAGTGGTATCGCCTGAAAACGGCCTTCAAAATAAATCACCCTACCTCAAATCAAAGCACGGCTGAATAACATAAATAACATGGAGAATTCTTAACACATACTGTAAGTATGTTTTTAGAACAATTTTTATTATTATAATTTTTTATAACAAGGTACAAGTGTACATACTGTAAACATGTTTTTAGAACTCTTATTATTATAACAATTTTTCTATAACAAGGTACAACACTGTAAATATGTTTCTAGAACTCCAATTATTATAACGTTTTTTTTATAAAAAGGTACAAGTGTACGCATTGCAATTGTGCGGGCACTCCTTGCCTTCTGCTGGAGCACGTTTTGTGCCATAATTCCTCAATTTAGAAGTTTTATTCTGGCTTTTAAATTTTTTTTTAATTTGGGGAAAAAAATCTGCGATGAAGTGAAACCGCGATAAACGAACCGCAATGTACCAAGGGATTGTGACGTCATGATGGCGCCGCGGATGGCCGCCACGGTGAGTCGCTCTCTGGTACTTTGTCTTATTTTGTGTGTTTTCTGTGTCCTCTGCTGTCCATCCCGGATCACTTTTACCAGAGAAGCACTGTTAAACATCGGACAGTCTTCTCCTGGTATTTTCTCTCCTGTTCTCTTTGATCCAGACTGTTTGACGGAGATTTTAGCCGGAGCGGCGGTGCTATACAAGCTAGCACGTCAAAGACGACGTGGCAAACGCGCCGGAGCCCTCGCCGGAGCCCTCGTAAAGCTGAGGCGGAGCGGGTTACGTTCTGCCCTACCATCAATTCATCTGGCGAATGTCTGCTCCCTGGCGAACAAGATAGACAAACTGCTGCTCCTCACTTCAAGGAACACGGACTTCAACAGATCTGCCGCGCTGTGCTTTGTTGAAATGTGGCTTGACGGACGCACCCCCCACCACGCCGTGGAGCTAGCTGGGTTTCGGCTAATGCGTGCAGACCGCAGCGCAGAGCTTACCGGAAAATCCAAGGGAGGTGGTCTCTGTTTCTATATTAATGAACATTGGTGTACTGATGTCACGGTGTTGAAAGAGTCTTGCAGCCCTCTCCTAGAAACACTTTTCATAAACTGCCGGCCGTTCTATTCACCATGGGAGTTCTCCTCGATTGTCATGGCGGCTGTTTACATTCCACCACACACACGTGCGACTGAAGCAACACAGATGCTGGCTGACCAGGTGACAGGAATGGAGAAACTTCTACCAAATTCACTAATCATTGTTCTGGGTAATTTTAACAGGGCGAACCTCGCACACGAACTCCCCAAATACAGACAGCACAAAACGTGTCCCACCAGAGGGGCACAGACACTGGACCACTGCTACACCGTAATAAAGGATGCATACCACTCTGTGGCTCGTGCAGCTTTAGGACTCTCGGACCACTGTCTAGTTCATCTGATCCCAGCCTACAGGCAGAAATTAAAAACTTCTCAGCCTGTGGTGAGGACTGTGAGGAAGTGGACAGTGGAGTCAAGGCAGGACCTCCAAGCCTTTGACTGCACCGATTGGGGAATTTTTGAAGCTGCAACTTCAGACCTGCATGAACTCACTGACACTGTCACATCATACATCAGTTTGTGTGAGGATCTGTGTGTGCAGACTAAGACCTTCTGCACGTACAACAACGACAAACCTTGGTTTACACTGTCAAGTGGCATGGTGGTACAAGATGGTGTAAAATTAGGTATTGAATTTGGCCCAGGCACATTGGCTATCCCAAAACATGTAGTAGTTCCAAAATTTCACCAGGAGATGGTGTTAAAGCTTGACATAGGGGTGACCTGATGGAAATTAACAAATCTAATAAATTAAATTGTTAGCAATTGGGAGGACACGACCTGTTCAAACACGTAGCACAATTTTGGAATATGAGTTTGCTATGCCATAATTTTAAGATGTAACAGCTTGAGCAATATCAATATATGTGTTTAAGTTGGAGGAACCCATCATTATGTTAAGTACTATTATGTGTTGAGATTGATCTTTATTAGACAAGATATATGGGATTAATGTTGCAATGTTTTGTCCAACCTGTATTTAACATTGGTGTTCCATCCATACCTGAATGTATTAAGTTGAGAGGAGACATCAAGGGCTAATAGTGAAAGAACGAGCAAAACAGGAAACATCTGCATCCGGTGGCGGACTGTGGTCAGGTGCAGTGGTTGCTGCTTGAAGCAAGGTTGCCAAGACAACCAGTGGTGCAGGGATTCTGACCTTTCACCTACATATTCCAATGAGGTAATGCCAGAAGTCTATAAATATGTTGTCCGGACACAGAGCGGGCGCGCTTCTTCCTAGTCAGGGTGATGGCCGTGACGCTGCCCGGAGTAAAAGAACGAAGATGGATTTTTCATTCTTTTTGAGATTGAACCAAAATCTACTAAAATGAAATTCCAGAGTCTTCAAATTGGACTTTGTCAAATTTTAAGCTTCGAGGAAGGCAGAGGAGACAGCCGCGCCGGGCAGAAAGGGGAAGACGCCAATTTTACTTTTTTGGCTATGCTCCTCACGGCCAGACCTTTCCTCTTTTTTAAACAGAATTCGGATTTTGGAACAAAGGAGAGCCGATCACTCGACTTCTTCGACCAAATAGGACTTTAGACCTTTAGTCTCCTCTTTTGTTCTGAGTGGGTGAGTCTTGTTTTTTCGACTTGTAATTCTGTTTCTTGCTTATTCATTAAATCTCTTCTTAATCCTTAATTTGGTTATCGATTATTTCGTAGTAACTATGTTGAGCATGGTTTTATATGCAGTAATTACAACTTTAAAATGTCTTTATTTCCCTATCATAGTCATTCTTTAAATCCGTTCAATTATTTTTGAAGTGAAGACATCTTTAATCCTTAACCAGCTCAGTGGCCTAGTGGTAGAGTGTCCGCCCTGAGACTGGAAGGTTGTGGGTTCAAAACCCCGGCCGGGTCATACCAAAGACTATAAAAATGGGACCCATTGCCTCCCTGCTTGGCACTCAGCATTAAGGGTTGGAATTGGGGGGTTAGATCACCAACTGATTCCCGAGCGCGGCACCGCTGCTGCTCACTGCTCCCCTCTCCCCCAGGGGATGGATTAAAATCACACGGGGATGGGTTAAATGCAGAGGACAAATTTCACCACATCCAGGTGTGTGTGTGACGATCATTGGGACTTTAATCATTGGGACTTTAATTTTTTAACATCAGGAATTGTCAGATCTGGTTCGAAGTAGTTATCTTGAGCTCAGCTAGGGCGAGGGCGCTCTAGTAAATTAACGAATCCTTGAAGTCTTAACAAAGACATCTAAAAATATCCGTAACATAACAAAAGCATCAAACAACCGAAGGGAGCCATCATTATGGCGCGGTCATTCTGACGACTTGCCTCGAATTGAGTTACTCGGCACGCGCGTCGGTTGACTTGAGAGGGATTGGCGTCATAAAGAAGTTAGATTGATTCTGTTAGAATTAATTTAACTCGGGTGGTTAGATACGGACGAGTCCCTTCACCCCGGCTTGTCGAACCCTTTGATGGGAAGCCGGTGACACTTTGATAAAAAGTGCGCGTTTGACAACACCAAACCTCAGGAGGCTGCGCAAAGTCAAGCGAGGTCTACAGGAGTGGCGACCGGGACCTGTTCAAGCAGACCAGAAACACACTGAACCAAGAAGTCAGGAAAGCCAAGAGGTGTTACGGGGAGAGCCTGGAGAGACACCTCTCTGCCAATCCTGATCCCTCAACAGTGTGGAAAGGTCTGCAGAGCATCACGGGCTTCAAGAAAGTCCTGTGGAGATCCCAAGGCTTGCAAACCAGCTAAACAGGTTCTACTGCAGGTTTGATCGGTCCTCCCACACAACATGACCTCCTGCAGCACAATCCACATACTCACTTACCCCACAACCGCTCTGTCCACACCTCCATCCCCGTTGTCACCTACTCTCTCTCTTGCAGAGGCCGCTACCGCACTCCAGATCCGCGAGGAGGAAGTGCGGCAGATGTTCCGGAGACAAAAGATCAGGAAGGCACCGGGCCCAGACGGCGTGTCACCTTCTTGCTTGAGAGTCTGTGCTGAACAGCTGGCACCCACCTTTGCACGGATCTTCAACCATTCCCTGGAGCTATGTGAGGTGCCCTCGTGCTTCAAAAGCTCCACGATCGTACCGGTGGCCAAGAAGCCCGCCATCACAGGTTTGAATGACACCTGTCGCCCTGACATCTGTGGTCATGAAATCTTTTGAGAGGTTAGTGTTGAACAACCTGTCACGGGCCCCCTGCTTGACCCCCTCCAGTTTGCCTACCGGGCAAACAGGTCGGTGGACGATGCGGTCAACATGGGACTGCACTACTTCCCGCATCACCTGGACACCCCAGGAACGTACACCAGGATCCTGTTTGTGGACTTCAGCTCGGCGTTCAACACCATCGCTCCTGACATCCTCCAACAGAAGCTCATCCAGCTTGCGGTGCCTGCCTCCACCTGTCAGTGGATCACCAGCTTCCTGACCAACAGGAGACAGCGTGTGAGGCTGGGGAGCATCACATCTGACACCCGGACCACCAATACTGGCGCCCCTCAGGGGTGCGTCGTCTCCCCACTGCTCTTCTCTCTCTACACCAACGATTTCTCCTCAGGTGACTCTTCTGTGAAGCTCCTGAAGTATGCAGACAACACCACTCTCATCGGACTGATCCGGGACGGTGACGAGACTGCGTACAGACAGGAGGTGGAGCGGCTGGTCCACTGGTGCAGCCAAAACCACCTGGAGCTGAACCCGCTCAAGACCGTGGAGATGACAGTGGACTTAAGGCGAGACCCTTCACTTTCACCCCTCACTATCCGCAGTAATACTACTCTCTCCACAGTTCCTGGGAACCACAATCTCTCGGGACCTGAAATGGACCAGCCACATAGACTGTCCTGAAGAAGGCCCAGCAGAGGCTGTACTTCCTGAGACAGCTCAAGAAGTTCAACCTGCCGCAGGAGCTGCTGAAGACCTTCTATACTGCCATCATCCAGTCTATCCTCTGCACCTCCATCACTGTCTGGTTTGGATCGGCCTCCAAACAAGACAAGCACAGACTGTAATGGACAATCCGGACTGCAGAAAAGATAATTGGAATCAACCTCCCATCTATCCAAGACTTGTACCTGTCCAGGACCAGAAAACGTGCAAGTAACATCTCTACAGACCCTTCTCACCCAGGTTGCAGTCTGTTCGAACTACTCCCCTCCGGACGGCGTTATAGAGCTCTGTACGCCAAAACCAGCAGACGCAGAGACAGCTTCTTTCCCCAGGCTGTCGCTCTGATGAACTCACACCACTCTTAGAGTCTCAGAGTCATTGCTGTGCAATAACATCCTGCCCTCTACACCTTTTTTGAATTGTCTACATTATTTGTACTATGTGTCCTCTCTGCATCCATTGCAGCCTGGTCATCCTGGAAGAGGGATCCTCCCATCTGTGGTCTCTTCTCAAGGTTTCTCATTTCCCCGAATTGGAGTTTTGAGTTTTTCCTTGCCCTCCTGGGAGTTTAAGATCAGGGTATGTTTGAGAATATTTGTCATTTTTCACACATCCCGAGTGTTGTTAGTCACCTAAATGTTGAACAGAGGTTATGATGTACCAAAGTCAAATTCCTTGTTTGGCATGCTCAAACATGGCGTGTGCACTAGTGTAAATTAACGTACCTCCTCAGTCTTAACAAATACAGCTAAATATATCCGAGATTTAAGAAAAGCCCCAAATCAATGGAAAATAGCCACCAGGAGAAGGGGCGCGGTCATTCTGACGCTAATTCTCAACAGATTACTCAACACGCACGTCGCTTGACTTTAGAGGGATTGGCGTCCTGAAAAGATCCTGAAGCGAATCCTTCAGAATTGATTTCTTAGAGGCGGTTAGCACTCGGACGATTATTTACTGAATTCCGGCTGATTTAACTCTCGTCTCCTGATAAGAGCTGCATTATAGCAGCGGGGACAAAGGAGAGTTTGAACCCTTTAAACGGAAAGCCGGTCGCTTACGTTTGATAACTGCAGGATTTGACAATGTGTCAATAAATGTATATGGAACTACACTGCTCAAAAAAATTAAAGGAACAGTTTTTTATCAGGGTATGGCATGAATTCAATTAGACTTTTCTGATAAGGTTTTGGTCAGGTACGTGGCAGAGGGGGTTGTTAATCAGTTTCAGCTGCATTGGTGCTGATGGAATTAACAACAGTTGCACGAGAGGGACAATAACGAGATGGTCTCCAAAACAGGACTGGTTTTACAGGTGGAGGCCATTTCAAGTTCCTCCTCTTGATCTTTTTTAACAGTTTTTCCACAAGTGTTGGCTTTAGCTAAAGTCATTATCACGACTGGGAGCATGAGGCGATTTCTTAACCCTCCTGAAGTTGCGCAGATTGTCCAACTCCCCCAGGATGGCACATCCATGCGTGCTGTTGCAAGAAGATTTGATGTGTCTCCCAGGACAAGCTACAGAGCATGGAGGAGATTCCAGGAGACGGGCAGTTACTCTAGGAGAGCTGGACAGGGTCCTCATTCCATCAGCAGGACCGATATCTGCTGCTTTGTGCAAGGAGAAACAGGTTGAGCACTGCCCGAGCCCTACAGAATGACCTCCAGCAGGCTACCGATGTGAATGTCTCTGCCCAAACAGTCAGAAACAGACTTCACGAGGGTGGCCTCAGGGCACGACGTCCTTTGGGGTGTGCCCTGTGCTCATTGCTCAGCACCGTGGAGCTCGATTGGCATTTGCCATAGAACACCAGAATTGGCAAGTCCGCCACTGGCGCCCTGTGCTTTTCACAGATGAGAGGTTTACCTTGAGCAACCTGTGATAGACGTGAAAGGGTCTGGAGAAGCCAAGGAGAGCGCTATGCTGCCTGCAACATCATTCAGCATGACCGGTTCGGTGGTGGGTCAGTGATGGTCTGGCGAGCATTTCCATGGAGGGACGAACAGACCTCTGCAGGCTAGAGAACGGCAGTCTGACTGCCATTAGGTATTGGGATGAAATCCTTGCACCCATGGTCAGACCCTAAGCTGGTGCAGTAGGTCCTGGGTTCCTCCTGATCCACAACAATGTCCGGCCTATTGTGGCAAGAGTATGCAGACAGTATCTGGAGGATGACGGAATTGACACAATTTAATGGCCCCCACGATCACCTGATATAAACCCGATAGAACACCTCTGGGACATAATGTTTCGGTTCATCAGATGCTGCCATGTTGCTCCTCAGACTTTACAGGAGCTCACTGATGCCCTTAGACAGATCTGGGAGGACATCTCACAAGACACCATTCGTCGTCTCATGAGGAGCATGCCGCGACGTTGTCAAGCATGCATACAAGCTCGGGGGGGCCACACAAGATATTGAAAATAATTTTGAGTTGCAGATATTGAATTTAGGCAAAATGGACGAGCCTGCCATATCATTTTCTCACTTAGATTTTTGGGGTGTCTATATACTGAGCCCTCTGTAGGCTGAAAACTTTTATTTCCATCCAGCATCCTTTTGTTCCTGAAACATTAAACTGTCCATATCAGTATCGATATCCAACATTTTTTTTTCACCATTGAAATCTGATGTGCTTTCAAAGTGTTCCTTTAATTTTTTTGAGCAGTGTATTTAAGTGCATATTATTAGAACATTAAATAAATACAAAACATAAATAAACATACAAATAATACATCCATCCATCCATTTTCTGCACCGCTCAGTCCCCACGGGGGTCGCGGGTGTGCTGGAGCCTATCCCAGCGTCATCGGGCAGTAGGCGGGGGACACCCTGAACCGGTTGCCAGCCAATCGCAGGGCACACAGAGACGAACAACCATTCGCACTCGCACTCGCACTCACACTCACACCTAGGGACAATTTGGAGTGCTCAATCAGCCTACCAAGCATGTTTTTTGGGACGTGGGAGGAAACCGGAGTGTCCGGAGAAAACCCACGCGGGCCCGGGGAGAACGTGCAAACTCCACACAGGGAGGGCCGGAGGTGGAATCGAACCCGCACCCTCCTAACTGTGAGGCGGACGTGCTACCCAGTGCGCCACCGAGCCACCCAAATAATACATTAATAGTATAAATAACATACAGAAAATATTGTATAAATATTGAAAATATAAATATTATACGTGTGTGTGCACGTCTGTGCGTGTGTGTGTGTGTGTGTGTGTGTGTGTGTGTGTGCGTGTGTCTGTAACATATGTAGATGTGACGTTCTGTTGTTAACCTTGGTTAAACAGGGCCCTCTAGTGGTCACAAGTTACCACATACATTACATTTTGTAGATGTATATGTAGATGTAGCTAAAGTATACATACTGTAAATATGATTTTAGGACTCTTATTATTCTAACAACTTTTTATAAACAAGGTACAATACTGTAAATATATTTTCAGAAGTCTTTTATTAGAACAACTTCTTTTATAACAAAGTACAACACTGCAAATAGGTTTTTAGAATTTTTAATATAACAACTTTTTTTTTGACTGGAAGAAATCCGCGATGCAGTGAAGCTGCGATAAACGAACCGCGAAATAGCGAGGGATCACTGTACATACATAAGCGAGTGACGGTACTTTGTATGAGTGTGTGTGTGTGCGTGTTTCCCCTCATATATCATAAAAAATCTTAGCCAGATGGAGAAGCGGCGGTGGTGGCGTACACATTAGGGGCTCACTCGGGGGCACCAGATTCTTTCATCACCATTAATAGTGGACAACTATTGAATCAAGTTACATCCGCATGATTAAACTGATTCAGTAATTGACTCAACTGGTATGAAGTGACACTTCACAGTTGGTAACTGCCACTAAGGGAAGAATTCCACTTCAACGTCTTGCTCTTGGCCCTTTTTTATGGCTGCTATCCATTAACGTTGGTTCTTGTTTTAGTTGTCTGTATAGTGCTCGTCACTTCTTTTGTCCCGTTTGTTGCCGTTTTGTTTCGTTTTCAGTAACATGTTTTTTATTCTGCCAAAGCAGCTTTGTTTACGTTTGACGTCAAGGTACAGAGCTCTATACTGTTGGACATCCAATGAAACATGATCTTGGCAAATGTGAGCCTTCTGCTATCACACGAGCCTGGTCATCATTGAGAAGCTGTGTCAGACTCTACGGCACACTATGACGGAAAAAATGGACAGTACTTAAAATTTAGGGTAGGCGGGGGCTATGCTTTAAAAAAGTGATCCTCAACCCCTGGGCCGTGGATCGGTACCGGTCCGTGGATCATTTGGTACCAGGCCGCACAAGAAAATATAAATAACTTGTATTATTTCCGTAATATTTATCTTAGTCTGAATGGTCTTTTATTTTGAAAAATTAACCGGATTATCTCCTACACCTCGATGATTTGAAAATAACATAACATTCCTCGTGATGATGTTGGTGCGATGTTATGAGTACGCTGAGTACAGTTGCATAGGAGGACACAGTAGATTCACATTTATTATTATATTATACCATTGTTTTTATGCCAGTCGTACCATTTTATTTTGTTGTATTTATGAACCACACCTTAAAGGCCAGTCCGTGAAAATATTGTCTGACATTAATCTGGTCCTTGGTGCTAAAACGGTTGGGGACCGCTACTTTAAAAGACCTAAACCGCATACACATCAAAGAAGACTTCGATTTCCAGATGATTGTTCGACCTCTTCTTTCGACTAACGACCGTGCAGTTAGTAGAGAAATAAATAAAATCATCAAAATTTAAAATCAGCCCCAAAGGCTCATGTATTAACTTAATTTCCAAAGGCAAATATGAAGGACATTTTTGCTATAATTATAGGTAGTTGTAAACATAAAATGCAGTTTCAGTTGTCGCTTTTCCAAAAGCATTTTTGGTTTTATTTTGTTAATGAAAGTGTTGTTTTTTTCATGTTTAGTTTCAGTTATTTTGGTAGTTTCCATTGATTAAAATAACTGATGAGTGCACACAGGCACTGGAAGCATGCCACAGTGCTGCCACAGGGCAGCTGTGGCTACTCACGTAGTTAACCGCCAGCAGAGTGTGAATACGTGAATAAATGACATGTATAATAATAATATCCATTGTGAGCGTTTCAAATGTCCAGTTAACCAGAAAAGCTCCACATCAGTCTGATGCATTATCATAATTGTTATTATTGGGATTCCCTTGGAATAGCTGGACCAAGTGGCTGGAGAAAGAAAGTCTGGTAAAATTGCTGCCCCTGGATCTGACCCCGGATCGAAGGAAGGAAGGAAGGAAGGAAGGAAGGAAGGAAGGAAGGAAGGAAGGAAGGAAGGAAGGAAGGAAGGAAGGAAGGAAGGACAGATTTAAATCACATTATTTTCATCGTGAGGAGTGGAGAATGTAAAGATTATTCAAGGGTTCCATGAATTTCCAGTGTACACTAGCCATGTGAGATGTGTGTTACAGGAGTTCGAGGGTATGTGATATTCTTTTACAGTTGTGTGAACAGCGATTTTTGGTAACCTTAACTGGGGAAAAAACAAGTCTTCAGAGGAAGGACCCATCTAAAACACAGAAAGCTACAGTCATTAGGGGCCTGTCTCTCCGCTGAAGTCGGATGCTAACGATGATAACATGGTCAGATGGAAATCATCACTGGGGTGTAGTCGATATTAACAGAGTCTGTCAAGACTGAAGTGTGATTCCTCGCTCTACAATATCAGACACCATACACGTCACACCTCATTCTTACTGTTTCTTCAGATTTGATTGAAGCGTTGGTATTCCAAATGATCTGAAATCACCGTTGTGGGACACTATGAAATTGCCAAACGTAATACGCACTGACTGACTTTTTTTTTTTTTTAAACCCTGCATGAGATGCCCTGTTTTGTAATGATCACTTGATGTACAGCCAAGTGCAGAGCGACCAGACTTTATTGTGAAAGGGGAAGGAAATGATGGAGGGCTGAAGCAGTGGACAAACGAGGCTGTACTCGTCGGGCGTGGGTGGCCGGATGGCGAGCCAAGGGAAGGAGCACTCGACTGGGCTTCTCGTGAGCGTGGACGGGCTGCTGACAGGAGGCTTCTGAATTGGATGACTGCTGCCGCAAAAGTAGGACAGGACTGACAGATCAAGAACCGAATCACAGGGAAACGGGGAGTCAAGCTTTCTAGGACCGATGCTTACAAGGACATGACGAGACAAGCTGACAACGGGCGTTGCGCTGGCCGCGCTAATATAGCGCTCCTGATGAGCCAGTGCCAGGTGACAGTGGTTACGGTGATTGGAGGTCGTGGCCAAGCGGCTGGTGGCGCCTACTCATGACAGAACCCCCCCCACACACACACACAAGGGACGGCCCCCGACGTCCCCAGGAGGCACCAACCCCCCCCTCCCCAACCCACCGGAACAGGCGGCCGGGAGGGATCAATACTCTGTCGATGCGTCCAACTCCTCGGCGGACGACGCAGCGACAGGTGCGGGAGGCGAAGTCGTCGAGCCCGGGGAATGGTGCTGCACGGGACCCTCCCTCTCGGCCGAGGACCGGGCTGGTCTGGATGCCGGCGGTGAAACTCCGTGATGAGTGAAGGGTCGAGGATCCAGCGGCTCGGCACCCAGGAGCGGTGCGCGTCGTAGCAACCCTCCCAGTCCACGAGATACTGGAACCCACGGCCGCGTCGCAGCAGGGAACGGACGGTGTAGACCGGTTCTCCCTCGACGAGACCAGGGGACTCTCAAAGACGGGCTTCACACGAGAGACGTGGAACGTGGGATGGACTCTCATGGAACCAGGGAGGCGCAGGCGGACGTGCTGATCACCTTGCGTATTGGGAACGGACCAACGAAGCGGGGAGCCAGCTTGCGGGATCCTGAGCATAACGGTAAGTCCCGCGTCGAGAGCCACATTCGCTGTCCTACGCTATACACTGGAGCCGGCATCCGGTGCTTTTTTCGCCTGGCGAGTGTAGCCTGCAACTGAACAGATGAGAGAGACCCGGGCTCTTGCCCAGACCCGGTGACAGCGGCGAACACAGCCCAGGGCGGACGGGCACTCAGCACTACGCTCCTGGTGGGCGAACAGGGGCGGTTGATATCCAAAGACGCAGTAGAAGGGCGAAAGTCCCATGGCTGAACTGGGAAGGGCATTATGAGCATATTCCACCCAGGGAAGCTGTTTGGCCCACCCGCGCTGATCCCCAGCAGCCATGCATCGGAGAGACTTACTGTTAGGATAATTTAAGTGAAGCCCTGGCCTGCCAGACCTGGAGGCCTCGTCTTTACATGTTTATGACTTTCCTTTCATCTAGGTTTTTCCTTTTTAGTGACAGGGATGTCTTTTGATCCCTGTCAGCCATATGTCTCCTTCCTGTCCTTATGTTATCTGTGTGTTTTTGTTCCTGTAGGAGGCCTTCACTAACAATGAGCCGAGCTTATTTGCATAGGCGAAATGTTCTTATTTGGTTCAGAGGAACTTCATTCCTTTTATCTAACTGTAGGTTTGGTTCATAGATTGTTGTTGGTCAGAACTGTTTTCTTTGTTAAGTGTTATATACAGTTTGAAGTAGTTGCATACAAGTTATCCCATATTTACTCAATGTTCGTTTAAGGAACTGCATACCAGTTACCTTACATTTTACTTAATGTGTGTTGAAGTGCTTAGGACAAGTTACTTATTATTATTGTGTGTTACTTTACCAAGTAGATAAAGTTAGCCAAGGTTTAGTTGCATTGTTCCACAGGAAAGCGGCAATTCAAGTTATCTGATCCCACTCGAGGACAAATCAGCCAACCATGAGAAGAACAGTTGGTTGATGAAGAAGGACAAAGTCTGCGGGGGTCACGGGCCGACAATGAAGTGCTAATTCACACCACACTACATTCCTTAGCTGATAAGCGTTGCTACAGACACTATCTCCCCTCCCTTTAGTGTAGCAACGCCTTTGTAACCAGGGCAACCAAAACATTAAATAGAGGAGCACGTGAAGTGAGAACTCAGAATTGATGGAGATTGTAACTGAGTTTGCTCTCTATCGTTCTCCTCGCGAGTAAACCTGTTCTGGTTCTTTCCTCCTCTTCCTTCCAACGTGTGGTTTAATGTCTGATTGGATTTAGACCTGACACTTACCCAGCTCCTGGTTCAGGCGTTTCGCTTGCCCGTTGGATTGCAGGTGAAACCCCGAGGAGAGGCTGGCTGCGGCGCCGAGGAGACAGAATTCCGCCCAGAAAGCAGAGGCGAATTGTGGGCCTCGGTCCGACACGATTTCCTGTGGGAGACCGTGGTGACGAAAAATCGTCCGCAGCATAATAGACGCCATTTTCTTCGCTGACGGGAGCTTAGGCAGGGGAATGAAATGGGCCATCTTGCTAAAGCGGTCCACAACCGTAAGAACCGCCGTGTTCCCCTCCGAGGGCGGAAGACCCATGACAAAGTCAATCGACAAGTGGGACCGGGGACGCCGGGGAACGGGCAAAGGTTGGAGTAATCCGGCCGGAGGACAATTAGACGCCTTGCAGCGGTTACAGATGGGGCAGGCCCGAACGCTATCGCGGACGTCCTCTCTCCAGCTCGACCACAAATTGTCTCTCGGGCTCAGGCACTCGAAGGATAGGGGCGGTCGTAAAACACCCCTTCAGCTCAACGAATGCATGCTCCGCTGGTTTCGTCCATTTGTACGGAGAGGCGGGGCTGGTGAGAGCAACCACTGTGCTATATCCGCGAATGAAGCGACGATTCCTACAGGAACACTTGAATCTTGATTGAGCCTTTGTTGACCTTTTGTTGATCTCACGTAGAGTTGCTATTGGACTCTTAATTGATAATATTATTATATTGACTTATTTGACTCTCATTTTGAAGTACTATAGACTTTTATTTTGAAGTGCATTAGAGCTAAGATGGCCGCCGGTCACCTTTAACCTTACGAGTAACACCTGTAGAATATGGGCAGTAGAATTGTTTGAAGGAGGCGATCGCTGATGGTATAGGGCAGGGTTCGGCAACTCAAAATGTTCGAAGAGCCATATTGGCCCAAAAAAAACAAAAAACATACCTGTCTGGAGCCGCAAAAATCTAAAAGCCTTTTATAATGCAACATAGACTGTCAATACATAAGTTGTATGCCTACTATTAAAATAATTTAAAGGAAAATAGTGGTATCAATTTGATCATTTCTTCTTGCGGCCCATTAGAGTTCACGTACCTGCATAGCAGAGCTGTCTGTTCGATATCGGTCACGTCACACGACTCATCCATCACAGGCCATTGAGAAAGCTGGAGCTGAATTGATATCCTTGATCTGCTGATCGGTGATATTGTTTGTGCGGACAGGCATGTGTTTAATTTTCTGAATGATCTCGGTTTTGTTTTTGAAGTTCGAAAATAGGCACTCTGATATTTTAATGAATTAATCCTTCATGAATTCGCCATCGGTGAATGGTTTTCCGCGCTTTATTGTCTCCCGGGCTGCAACAAAACGTGCATTGGTAGTAGAGTTTGGAGATGCAATCCACTTGTTGAAACAGTTTTTTCGGTCCTCAGATTTCTCCACCAGCACTGCAATTGCACCTTTCCTTTCAGTTGCAACTGGGTGATCGGCAGCAAATTTAGCACGCTTTAGCTGAAAATGTCGCTCCAAATTTCTCTTTTTGTTATTTGACAACTTCTCATTGATAATCAAACATGCAGGCAATGCTTCAGCATTGGCAATGAAAGCAAAAAGTTCAAAATTGCATTCTTTCTTAAAGCCTCTGTTCTCATCAGCAATGTTTCTCTTTTTGTCTTTTGAATCCACGGCCCATCCCTCACACACCTGTTTGTTTACAACTCACCTGTGCTGTGTTGCAGGCTATGACGCAATTTTGCTATTTGGCGTCATTCTTAAATTCTGTATTTTTAATATATTTACAACTACATACATTTTTAAAGCATAAGAATTCTTGTGTCATGATAACCATCTAAAAAACATATTTAAAAAAACAACAACAACAAAAAACTTATTTTTCCATTTTCACGCATCTTTGCAAAAACTCCAGGGAGCCGCGAGGGGCGTGCTAAAGAGCCGCGGGTTGCCGAACCCTGGTATAGGGGCACACTCGCCTGTCTTGTGTGCCGGCACGGTGAGGTTGATTCCCGAAAAAAACGGTATTCATACTGTAAATATGATTTTAGGACCCTTATTTTTATAACAACTTTTTATAACAAGGTACAATATTGTAAATATGTTTTCAGAAGTCTTTTTTATAACAAATTATTTTATAACAAAGTGCAACACTGCAAATATGTTTTTAGAACTCTTATAACAACTTTTTTTTTGGGCTGGAAAAAATCCGCGATGCAGTGAAGCCGCGATAAACGAACCACGAAGTAGCGAGGGATCACTGTACACCAATAGGTGGGACTTTCTCTCTACAGTTGTACTCCAAAGAGTAGCCAGATATCTTGAAGTGAGTTTTGAATGAATTTTAGATGGATCTATTGTTGTCTCTTCTTTGTAAGTTATTTGCCACTTATGGAGTTGTTGTTGTTGAAGCACAATGCACAGCAAATACAAGGTGGAACACGAACCTGAATTATTTAAAAAAAAAAAAAGAAATTGAATTTGTTCCGGGACCTACAGATGTTGAAATAGTCGTATGTTTGATCAAATGTTCCCATATGAATACATTGCAATTCGTATAATTAGTTCCACAGCCAAAAAAACGATAGCTCCTTAAAAATACTGCAGATAATTACAAATAGCAATAAAACAAATGCATTATATCAGCGATGTAAAAAGAAATAAATGACAACGAAATAATCCATAAAAAAAGATAGCTTAGAGACACATAGATACATACGTTCCGTAACTTACTGTAACTTACAGTATGTGAACTTCAAATTAAGTCAGCTTATTTATTTTTTTTTATTGTATTTGTGATTGTTCTGTTTTTTTATCCAACTTACATAACGTTAACTTAAAACTAACTTATTATTATTATTTATTGTGTTATTTGTTTATTTATTATTTATTCATCACTCTTATTTTATTCATTGTTTGTGCCTTCTTGTTTTTATTTTTTTTGTGTTGTTTACTTGTATATATATATACTGTATAACTCCTCACTTGAGGGAACGAGGCAATAGGACAGGGGAATGCCCTTCAACGCTTATTCATTACGTGACTATTTATTTATTAATCAACAATTTATTCATACTCAATGCTCTATTGATTTATTGCTCAACTCTTTGTTTATTACTCATGTGCATTATTCTCTTTTGTTCCGTTTTTCTGTTTGCTATTTGAACCAGAATTTTCTGAGAGTAATCCCAAGGTATAAATAAAGGTCTATTATGGTGCCGCAAAGCCTAATGATGCGTCGTCACATTTATTCTGATTAAAAGCCTGATAAAAATAAAAATGCTTCATGCACACACGCCATTCAGAATATTCAGATTGGATCACTACCATTCCGATCAAAAAAAAATTCCATATGAGAGGGGCGGTAATTGTTGATAGGTAATCCGATCAGTACGTATGAAAACACTTATATTTTTCTTATTCATATTTTCTTATTTATTTTTGTGTGCATGAAAACAGTGAATTCGGTCAAAATCTTTATCTGAACTCTGATCGGATTGAAGAAATTTGACTATGTAATCGTAGCCAATTAAAACTACTGTAATTTGACCTAGAGTATCCATATTTTAGACATTTGATGATAGTTCAGGCCTAAACACATGTACGAACATATTTGAGGAAAACAAATATCGTTACATCACATGCTACATGACTACATTATTATTAATTTGTTTCTAAATCAAAAATGGTACTTCCCCAAAAAACATTTTTTGTTAATGAAACGGTGTAGATGTGAAAGTTACCTGAAGTTTTTGCAGCAAAACCACGTCGCCAATCTTGTCCTTCTCATGTTTGGCCTGTTTGGCCTTCCAGAACTGCTTCTGTGCTGAGTAGCGACTCATCGGACATACCTTGAACAGGCAGTCTGAACAGACGAAATAATGTTAGCACGTGGCAGCATGCCGAAACCAAGATAGTGTGAATAAAGACAGGTTATTTTGGGTTTACCAATTGTTCTGTAGACCTTAGACCGGCACTCTATGTGTCAATATGTCTCTTATCCCTTGATGTTCACTTATTGAGACTACAGTCAAACAACAGCAAAGAGGAGCTTCAACTAGAGCTGCTCAATTAATCAAATTTAATCATAATCACGATTTTGGCTCCAGACAATCTCAAAATTCATATAATCGAAGACAAACGATTATTTGGTGTTTCCGTTCTGAGACGTGCATGTGCAACTCAACCGCGGTGCCCACACGTGTGTGGGGAGTGGAGATCCAGGCCATATTTAACAGGCATTGTTGTACCGTATTTTTCGGACTAAAAGTCGCTCCGGAATATAAGTCGCATTAGCCATAAAATGCACAACAACGTGAAAAAAAAACATATATAAGTCGCTCCGGAGTATAAGTCGCATTTTGGGGGACATTTATTAGACAAAATCCAACACCAAGAACAGACATGAACGAGCAACAACAGGCTAAACGATAGGTATGCTAACGTGACATAAACACAAACGAAGAGCTGAGAACGGGCCTGACGTAACATTCAGAGTTATTCAAAAAACTATTACATAAATAACATGTTTATAAAACCATCTGTGTCACTCCAATTCATTAGATCCATCGATCGTCCTTTATGTCAACAATGGGTGCGCGCCGCTGACGGCGCTTGCACTTCAAAATATTCCACAGGCCCATATAACGATATATAAATTATATATCAAATAACTACTATATAAGCAATAATATTATCAAACCATCTGTGTCACTCCAAATCATTAAATCCATCGATCAAATTCTTCGTCCTTTGTCAAAAACGCCGCGCGGGCGCCCTGACGTCAGCCTTGTCGTTATTCCACAGATCTAGTATATAACTATATTGTAGCGTTAACAAAGTACAAGGAAAGACGTGGGTTTGGTAAACGGCTCTTTATTTAACAAAACAAGAGTTCAACGAGCCAACAACTACTGAACTGTAACAATAAAAACATATAGAAGTTGCTCCACGAAATAAAATATTTCAAATAACTATAACATAAATAGTTAACCGCCACACGGCCCGAAGCACCGGCGTCGACTTCCAGGCGTGTGGCGGCGTGTACTTCAATCCCCGGAGGTGGCACTTCCAGCCACGGAGGTGGAAGAGAGCTCCATAGAATAGGACCGGGCGTGCGTAAAAGCCATGTCCGAGCCCCATCCACCGTCCCCGGTCAGCCACCCGCGATGACAGACGCTCCATTCGATGAAAACTTTCGCGTGACGAGCACCCCCCAGTCGCCCTATTTTTATTTTTTTTGATTGTGGTAAAAAAAGAACTATAAACTTTTCACTTTTAGAACTATAAACTTAGTTTAAAAAATTTCAATTATGAACTATGAACTGACAAGTTCATTTTAAAATGTGTGAATTCAACTTTGAACTCGTTTGTGTAGAAAATGAACTTTCCTAACAATGTTAACAGGAGAGTGTTTTTTTAAAACATGTTCAATAACTATTGATCCAAAAATGTTCAATAAATGCCTTTCCAATTCCAAAAACATCCATCCATCCATTTTCTATACCGCTTGTCCCCACGGGGGTCGCGGGTGTGCTGGAGCCTATCCCAGCAGTCATCGGGCAGTAGGCGGGGGACACCCTGAACCGGTTGTCAGCCGATCGCAGGGTACACAGAGACGAAAAACCATCCGCACTCGTACTCACACCTAGGGGCAATTTGGAGTGCCTACCAAGCATGTTTTTGGGATGTGGGAGGAAACCAGAGTGCCTGGAGAAAACCCACGCGGGCACGGGGAGAACATGCAAACTCCATACAGGGAGGGTCGGAGGTGGAATCAAACCAGCACCATTCTAATTGTGAGGCGGAGGTGCTAACCAGTGCGACACCGAGCCGCCCTCCAAAAACATAATTATGTAAATAATCGTGATTTCAATATTGAACAGAATAATCGCGATTATGATTTTTACCCATAATCGAGCAGCCCTAGCTTCAATAGAATTTTGGATGTGCCCAAATAGAGTGGGTTGGCTCTCATCACAACAGTAACATTACTGGAAATGTGTTGTAACAATTTTATTACACATGCAGACTGACCAGACTGAATCCTTAGTTGTTGAGATACTTTATGTAAATTGCTAGTTTTGCTATACATTCCTTCAACACTACCAGCAAAACACAAATAGCCCGAATAAAAGTGTTGATTTACCTACTTGACATGAGTGAAGTGATCTGAGGCAGTTTCTTGATTTAAAAAGTGACAATTACAAAAAGAACTATTACTGTCGGGCTGACCTGTCTCTCCATTAGTTTCGCTGTCCAATCGCTTGGTTCGAGTACTTTGTTTGTTTGTTTGTTTGTTTATTCCAAATATTCTAATATTACAAATACAGTTTTTTTCCATGTATAATGCGCCCCCATGTATAATACGCACCCTAAAAATGGCATGTCGATGCTGGAAAAAGCCTGTACCCATGTATAATACGCACCCAAATTTTGACTTTTTTTTTTATTTATTTATTTTATTTATTTATTTTTTTAAAGTCCCAATGATCGTCACACACGCGTCTGGGTGTGGTGAAATTTGTCCTCTGCATTTGACCCATCCCCGTGTGATTTTGATCCATCCCCTGGGGGAGAGGGGAGCAGTGAGCAGCAGCGGCGCCGCGCTCGGGAATCATTTGGTGATCTAACCCCCCAATTCCAACCCTTAATGCTGAGTGCCAAGCAGGGAGGCAATGGGTCCCATTTTTATAGTCTTTGGTATGACCCGGCCGGGTTACTTAAGTCCGTAAACATAAAATTATTTCAGAAAAAAGATCATCTTTGGGAACAACCGGATGTTATTCTGCCGGTCAGTATCACTGCGCATGCAGTAGCAAACTCGATAGCGAAGAAATATGTGAGACTCTCAACGGGATCACCAATATTTGAGTGATGTTCCAGTTATTTATCACAATTATTTATTATTATAATAATAATATATATAATATATATAATAATTATTTATTTATTATTCACAATTGTCATGGTGATCTTTCTGGTGATTTCTTAACTAGGCTGGATGTATTTTTTTGTTGGCGTTGATTTCTCCGACTGCCCAGAAAGGCACCACCGCGATCAGTTAGGTTAAAATGAAAAGAGAGGAAAGTGACGTTGTAAAGAACCATCCGTGACAAGATTTTCTTCAAAAATTGTTGTACCATGATTTTCTTCACAAAAAAAAAAAAAAAAAAAAAAAAAAAAAAATCTTTTTTAAATTGTACCCATGTATAATGCGCACCCCAGATTTTAGGACAATAAATTAGTTAAATTTTGCGCATTATACATGAAAAAAAACGGTAATAACAAGCTTCCTGTTTGTTTTCAGACAAAGTCCTTGCACAAAACCATTTGAAAATGAAATTGAGGAAGTAAAATAAAACAGAAAAAATAACATACTCGGAAAGGCGTGTGAGGAAGCATAGCTTATTAGTACTCACCCCTTTGTCAAAAAAAATGTATACATTATACATTCATATACATGCATATATGTACATATACACTTACATGTATACATACTTATCTACTCACACGCATAAATGTATGCATATACATATCCATCCATCCACCCACCCATCCATCTATCCATACATCCATCATTCCATACATACACACATGCTGGCCTCTGCCTCTCATCACCATGCCATATTAATTAATGACAATCATAAGAACTTATTCATGATCATTAGCCCGCTAATTCTTCCATCCATCCATCCATCCATCCATCCATCCATCCATCCATCCATCTTCTGTCGCTTATCCGGGGTTGGGTTGCGGGGGCAGCAGCTTTAGGAGGGACGTCCCTCTCCCCAGCCAACCCGGGGGATCCCAAGGCATTCCCAGGCCAGCTGAGAGACATAGACTCTCCAGCACGCCCTGGGTCGTCCCTGGGGTCTCCTGCTGGTTGGAAATGCCCGGAACACCATCCAGGAGGCATCCGGATGAGATGCCCGAGCCACCTCATCTGGCTCCTCTCAACGTAGAGGAGCAGCAGCTCGACTTCGAGTCCCTCACGGATGACCAAGCTTCTCACCCTGTCTCTTAGGGAGAGCCCGGCTACCCTGCGGACAAAAATAATTTCGGCCGCTTGTATCCGGGCTCTTGTTCTTTCGGTCATGACCCATAGCTCGTGACCATAGGTGAGGGTAGGAGCGTAGATCAACCGGCAAATCGAGAGCTTCGCCTTTCGGCTCAGCTGCGTCTTAACCATAACGGATTGGTACAGAGTCGCATTACAGCAGACCCTCCACCGATCCGCCTTTCGATCTCACACTCCATCCTGCCCTCGCTAATGTTCATGAACAAGACCCCAAGACACTTAAACTCCTCCACTTGGGGCAGACTTTCATCCCCGACCTCGAGAGGCCATTCCACCCTTTTTCGACTGACAACCATGGTCTCAGATTTGGAGGTGCTGATTTTCATCCCGACCGCTTCACACTCGGCTGCGAACCCCTCCACTTGGGTTGAAGAAGCCAACAGCACCACATCATCTGCAAAAAGCAGTGATCCGATGCTGAAGTCACCAGATTGGACACCCTCAACGCCTCGGCTGTGCCTGGAAATTTTGTCCATAAACGTAATGAACAAAATCAGTGACAAAAGGTAGCCTAAGTCCGACCCTCACTGGAAACGAATCTGACTTACTGCCGGAAATGAACACCAAACTCTGACATTGATGACTGGTGAACCGTCCTTATCAGAGCACCATGTACTCCCAAAGCACCCCCCACAAAACTCCCGAGGGACACGATCGAACGCCTTCTCCAGGTCCAAAACACGTGTGTCACGACTCATTCCCGGTCAGTTCCTTGTGTCTATATGTTGTCATGGTTTCTGTCCGCGTCTCTGAGTGCTCGCCCCTCCCCTCCTGTGTCTACTCACAATCAATGTGTAATCACAGTCACCTGCCTCTCGCTACCTGTCTTGTATTTAAGTCCTGTCTGCCTCTCACTTCCCGGTCGGATTTTAGTTTAGTTTATTTAAAGGAAAGGTCGACATGTAACATCAAAGTTTCATGGACTGGCCTGACTCAGTTCAAGAACTGTTTTACAGCAGGTTCCTATAACATTACATACATTTCAATACAATATATACAATATATATATATATATCTTATTGTTAATGGGTGCAAGTTTGGTTTGTTATTAAAAAATATGTGTATAGCCGTTTAAATTGCATAATAGAGGTGGCTGATCTGATTTGAAGGGGTATCTTATTCCAGATCAAAATAGATGTGCGGATAAATGAGTTAAGACCAAAATTGTTTCGGTATGCTGGGGTTCGGATGAGGTCCTGTGTAACTGAGCGGGTGATGCGGGCCTGTCTTTCATTACGGCCTGGGATGAGTGAATTAACTATAGGTGGGAGAGAATTTGTGTGTAGTTGATAGAAGAGTTTTATTGCCATGATAATTGTGTAATTCTGGAAGGTTAGTGCATTGGAGCGTGCAAGTGACATGCAGTGATGGGTCCAGATTGATAGTCTGCCATGTATTTTGTATGCTCTATTGTATAGTCTGGCTATAGGATCCAGAGTTTCTTTTGTGGTGAGAGACCAAATGGGAAGACAGTATGATAGGTTAGACCAGGGGTGGGCAAACCTTTGGACTTGCGGGCCGAATTGGGTTCTAAATTTTGACCAGGGGGCCGAACCAGGAGCAGATGGATGTAGTGTTTGTGTGAAGTAATATAAATGACATGTAAAGGTCATTGCATAAAAGGTTTTGGCCTTTAGTAGGTAGATGGCTATTCGAAAAAAAGCTTTTTGAAAACAAATGCATTTATTAACAGCATTGAAAAAATATTTCACCAAAAAACTACTATCAGTGATTCTTATTAAATACGACACTGTTATGATGAATAACATTTTCCATCACTTCAGCGCCTGCAGGTCAGATTTAGGAAATATGTTTATCTAATGAGGCGAAATCACATCCAACGGCAAACATTCTGACCAAATACATCATCTTGAAGAATCAGTGAAAGAATACATCTAAATAAAGTAATAAAGAAATCAATAGTATTGTTGGTTTCCCTTTTTTGCTAGTGCATCATAGTCTGGAGTAAAATTTGTTGTGGTAATTCTTAGGATAGAGCCGAGGTGTCGGTCCGTTAACCTAGATCTGTGACGGGCTTTGTTGACGTTCATGTGGCTGAACGTCTTCTCACACACGTAGGTCGAGCCAAATTGTCCACTCTTTTTTAACATTCGGCACTCAGTGTCCACCTTTCTTTTCTTCGGGCCACTCATTTTAATGGAAGGATTCCAGGGGAAGGTTTGTGGGTGGCATTAGCGTAAAACTGTATCTGAAAACTCAGCTCGCGAATTACGAGAATATTGACGTCACAACCTACACTCGAAATTCGGCACTGATAGATGAAATTACTACGTACTACTGAGTACGCACACGCACTTGTGAGTGTGCACCGAGCTTTCTGACACGGCTCCCGGGAGTAAATGCGCGGGCGGGCGCTTCCCCATCTACTGGGGAAACATTGTAATTGCAGGGAAAATGACCCCAAAAAAAATGAATAAGACAATTTATTCAGGTTTGGCGGGCCGGATGTGGCCCGCGGGCCGTAGTTTGCCCATGTCTGGGTTAGACAGTATGATAGAATGTAGATAAATATTTGAGTTTTGAGGATTGTTTTCGTCTCTAGTCTGTTCTGTTCATGTCTCTCGTCTTTCTGTCCTGGCTAGTCTTGTCTCTTTCTTCTTCTTCTTTGTGTCAGTTAATCTCGGTCTGTTTCTGTTAGTTTGCCGGTTCCTATTCGTTTTTTCCCCTCATCTTCCCTTCCAACTCCCTTTTCCCTCAATAAACCCTGGTCCAAACTGCATTTGGTCACCCTGGCTCCATTCCGTCCGTGACAGAACAATCCGACCACTTCAGCGACCAGCGCCTGGACCAACCTCCGCCACCAACTTACGTATCCGCGACGCTGGACCCACGTGCGCCATCGGGACCCACCACAGAGTCGCCGAACCGGTGGCCACAGTTGGACATTGGCCCAGCGATGCCGGACCCGTGGCTGCCGTCGGAGATTGTCCCAGCGCCATCAGACTCGCGGCCACCATCGGGCCTCACCCCAGCGTCGCCGGACCCGCGGCGTCGCCGGACCTCGCGCCAGCAGCGCTGGACCCGCTATCATTCCTGACCCCGCTCCCACTGCTGCAACACGCATCTGACTCCTGCTGCTGCGTGCGGCTCTGGCTCTCCGTATGCCGCTGTGTGTGCGGCTCTGACTCTTGCCGCTGCACACGGCGTTCACTTCCGAGTTTCCGTCGAGCACGGTTCCGTTCCCGAGTTTCCGTCGAGCGCGGTTCCGTTCCCGGGTTTCCATCGAGCACGGTTCTGTTCCCGAGATTCCGCCGAGCGCGGTTCGGACTCCATGTGCCGCGGCACGCGCTTTGGAGTTGGACGTTTTTTGTTGTTGCTGCCAGTTGGGACTCTGCCACAGACAATTGGGGTCATTGGGACTGATGCGAGAGGAAAAGGGGAAAAGAGAGGCGAGAACGCAGCAGAGCAACCAGCCAGGCGTACCGCTACACAGCGGATAAGGCAAACGGGAACCAGGTGGCAGGCGTGCGTGTGTCAAAGCAGACAAAAAAGCGTGGACTGACCAGTGACGAAAAGCGTCTATATACCATACAATCTTAATCACTGCCTCAGCAGCCTTCTCTAGCTCCTCTACAGTCACATGTTCACTGCGTGGGGTTTATTTGGACCCCCGTCTTTTGATTCTTGCTACTACTTTTACAAGTCTTGTCCTCAAAGAGAACTGACTTAGTGGATTTCATCTCAGTTTTTAGTTTCAGTTGCAAGTACTTGAATTGTCTTGACTTCAAGATCCCATACGAGTAATTCTGTTGAAGTATTGGATTTTATTTGTCATTCACGCTCCCAAAGAAACTCCAGACCTCGTAGCCATTTGGTTTAGTGAATGTCTGAAGCACGAAGACCTCGAGATGCATGATCAGCTGGGTTTTCTGAAGTGTCCACATCATGCAACTGTGGAACCTGCGAGCATCATTGTTGATGTATCCAAGTACAACTTGTGAGTCGGTCCAGAAAAAGTATTGGTTTATTTTCACGTCAAGTTCATGTTTTAACATCACACTGACCTTTGCAGAGATCACCGCTGCAGCAAGTTCCCGTCTCGGCATACTTGTTACAAGTAACCCTTGCTTTTGCCGTGACGGGACTGCAAAGGACTTCATCCTTGTTGGTTTGGTACCTGAGGTAAGAACAAGCACCCTGTGCAGCTCGCGTCTGAAAAATGATGCAACTTTGCTCTGACTATGTTGTGAAAGTCATGTGGATGGTAACATCTTGGGATTGAAACCTCTTTCAACTTGAGAAGACAATTCATCCATTCCTCCCACCGTGGTTTTATGTCCTCTGGGAGTTGATCGTCCCAGCCGATGCCTCTGTGACAAAGTTCTTTCCACTTCGGCTGAATGGAGCGTTGAATCCAAGTAGAATGTAAAGAGAAGCAATGACTGACAAACCACGACGGTTGATCTTTCAAGCTGATGTTAAAGATGAATGTGTCATCTTTTATAGACCATTGAATGCCAAGAGCCCGTTCTTGTGGCGTTAGATCAAACCCTAAAGGCTCAATGTTTGCTGTTCTTTCGGAAGGGTCTAAGCAAGAGAGTGCTTCTTCCATATTTGAGTTGAACTCATGAAGGCGCAAGCCTCCTTTTTTGCACAACTCTTGAGCTTCAGCGATCAGTTTCTGGGCTTCATCAACAGATGTACACCGATAAACCCATCAATCACATAAAATGCTTTCTCCATGAATGATTTTTACTGATCATACTATTGTTCGTTGGTCTTTAATTTTCTCTTAAGACACTGTAGGTCAGGGGTCTCAAACTCTCATCCCGCGGGGCAACTGCGGCCCCCGGGATGATAATTTGCAGCCCCCGTCTTAATATAAAAGATTAATGTTAGTGCGGCCATCAAGATTGATATAAATGACACTTGTGGTGTGCGGAGCTGAATGAACCAATCACGGTGAGGTATATGGCTCTGGAGGGCGGGACATCGGCCGGGCTGTCGAGTGCCTCGCTCACTTATTTATTCATTCCTCCAGTCAGCTGGGCGGAGGTGAAGCCGTGAAGCCGCTGACTCCGCTCGGCGCCCACAGTCCTCCAACTAGGCGCGTCGCGAGTGAAACTGAAACTTAAAAGTAAATGCGTTTACATGACACTTGAGAAATTCGGGTAACTGCCATTATCCGATACGATCAGAGAAGGAGAAATCCGATAGCTATCCAGATCTCTCTGCCATGTATATGCCTTTCTCCAATAACGATCGGAGAGCGAAAGTGCAGTTCAAGTTATAATCTTCATCAGTAGCGTCCAAACGGTTGCTTATGAGATGACAAATTTCCCTTGTTAGAGTAACACAGGCATCCTGTTTTTTTTGTTTGTTTTTTTACAATCTCTAGTGTGATGTCACCATCACCGTATTTTTCGGACTATAAATTGCAGTGGTTTTCATAGTTTGGCCGGGTGCCGACTTATAATCAGGAGTGACTTATATGTGAAATTGTTAACACATTATTACTTAATCATTCACCTATTAATTACTTAACAGTATTGATGGGATAATGAAGCTTCAAATTTGCTTCATGAACCAGAAGGTGTATTTTTTACTCCCATAGATGGCACTCTCTGTTCAAGATTGCTGTGACTTAAACCCCCTTATCAAAAACAACAGTGCCATCTAGAGCAGTGATCCCCAACCTTTTTTGCGCCACGGACCGGTTACGTGTCAGAAATATTTTCGCGTACCGGCCTTTAATACATTTATATAACTAAATAATACATTTATATAAATAAATAATACATTTATAATAAATATATGAATACGATGAAACAAAATGATACGACTGGCATAAAAACAAGTATAAACGACATTAAAATAAAACTCACCATTACATTGAATTAGTGGGAGCACTGAGCTTGTTTCTCAGAAACGAGCCGGTCCCATCTAGGCGTAATCGGAGACAATGACACCCGAAGTGGTTAAGGTTTGTCTTTTAATGCAGGATGCTTGGTCTCCATGTGCCGAAGCAGTTTTGAGGGCTTCATTGCCTCGTTAGCTAGCCTGTCGCCACATATTATGCAGAGTGGGCTTGGCGCGTCATAGTCTTTTAAATGCAGCTTTCCTTTTCTTAGAAGTCGTAGCCTCTTCTTCTTCCGTCTCCTCATTGGGCTTTTTTCCCTTTCCGAAGAAGCTTTCCAAACATCTGTTTCTTGCTCATTTTTGCTTGCTTCGCGGGCTCAACTGAGGTGACATGTCACGTGACCGAGACGAGCGTCTTGACCTGAACCGACGGATGTAATTGGGAGAGAATCGCCAATTTTTTTATATTTTTCAAAATAAATACTTACTCATTTTTGCTAGCTTTGCGGGCTCGACTGGGGAAACATGTCACGTGACCGGGACGAGCGTCTTGACCTGAATTAATTGATCGTCGATTAAAACATTTTTTTTTTTTTCTGTGTGGCTTGGCGGCCCGGTACCAAGTGACCCGCGGACCGGTACCGGTCCGCGGCCCGGTGGTTGGGGACCACTGATCTAGAGGAGTCAAAAATACAATAAATGGTTCATGAAGCAAATTTGAAGCTTTATTATCCCATCACGACTTACTAGTATATCACTTCACATGTTATTTTCACACTAAACCACATGAGAGCGGTCTCGGCCTCTGGAATAATTGGAACTGCAACTGACGATGAGTCTGACATCCACTGACTTCCGGAGTCAGCGGAGTTGTTTATAAGTGATGCGGAGTTGTTTATAAGTGACACAGAGGACGACGATTTCGATGCATTTAATGATTTGGAGTGACACGGATTGTTTGATAAGCTTGTTATTTATGTTATAGTTATTTGATATATAGTTTATATATACAAACCGGATTCAGTTGAAGTTGGGAAATTGTGTAAAATGTAAATAAAAACAAAATACAATGATTTGAAAATCCTTTTCAACCTATATTCAATTGAATACACTACAAAGACAACATATTTAATGCTCGAACTAATAAACTTTATTTTATTTTTCAAATAATAATTAACTTAGAATTTAATGGCTGCAACACGTGCAGTAGAAGTTGGGAAAGGGCATGTTTACCACTTTGTTACATCAACTTTCCTTTTAATAACACTTTTGGAAGAGAGGAGACTAATTCTCTTAGCTTCTCATGTGGAATTCTTTCCCATTCTTGCTTGATGAACCGCTTCAGTTGTTCAACTCTCTCTCTCTCGTGTAACGTCAGAGCTCCAACTTGGTGTCGTGGAGCCACGCCAGCATCTCTGGTCCCAGGTCGAAGAGGCCGGCCTCTGAGGGTGGTCTATATAGGGGGCAGGTGTTGATGATGTGGTCGGCTGTCTGCTCGGGGGCTTCACACTCGCATGCCGCACTGTCCGCCAGTCCCCACTGCCGCATAGACGTGTTGAAGCGCCCAACACCAGTTCTTAAGCGGTTGAGTGTGGTCCACTGCTGGCGAGGTAGTTCGTCTCCTCCTATGGCGCCGTCTCCTGGTTCCCAGACATAACGGTGCATGAGGGAGGGGCCAGCTGCCTCCCACTCCTGCTTCCAAGCTGCTGCCAGCCAGGCATCTCTGGAGATGTCTTCAGGGATGGAATTGAGCATCTCTTGTGCTGCCATGTTGTAGGGGTGGCGTGCCTTGAGTCTGCTTGGTGGACTCTGCTGCAGAGAAGACCAGCGCTTGGGTTGATATCCGCAAGATCTTAGCAGAGGCTCCCCACGTTGTTCCAGCAAGGCGGCGGATCAGTGCAACCCTGGATGTCACCTTTGCCTTCAGATCTTCGAGGTGTTGTTTGAAGGATAGGGTCCGATCCAGACGCACGCCGAGGTACCTCGGGGCTTGTTGAACCTCCGGGCGTTTGCCCTCAATGCTCACTGCCAGTTCTCTCCTTGCTTCCCTGGTGCTGAGGTGGTATGATGCACCAACAGTCTTTCCAAAGCTGAGCTGGAGACGCCACTTTTGAAGGTATGCTGCCATGGTGCGCATGTCTTCATTCAGGCCGTCTTCCGTCGCCTTCCACGTTGGTCGACTCAGCATGATGGCAAGGTCGTCTGCATAGCCATACTTTCTGGATGCTCTGTCCGGTAGGTCGTATATATAGATGTTAAATAGTGTTGGTGAGAGAACTGACCCTTGCGGTACCCCGCTCCTCAGTCTACAGAGCCTACTGCACTGCCCACTGCTGGTTTGGAAAGTAAAGCTGCGGTTGTTCAACAGTCCGGGGTCTTCCCTGTCGTATTTTACGCTTCATAATGAGCGACACATTTTCAATGGGAAACAGGTCTGGACTGCAAGTGGTCCAGGGGAGAACCTGGACTCTTTTACTTCGAAGCCACGCTGTTGTAACATGTGCAGAATGTGGCTTGGCATTATCTTGCTGAAATAAGCAGCGGCGTCCATGAAAAAGACGTCGCTTGGATGGCAGCATATGTTGCTCCAAAATCTATGTACTTTTCAGCATTTATGTTGCCTACACAGAAATGTAAGTCACCCATGCCATGAGAACTAATGCACCCCATACCATCACAGATGCTGGCTTTTGAACTTTGCGTTGATAACAGTCCGGATGGTCCGCTTCCTCTTTGGTCCGGAGGACATGACGTCCAGTGTTTCCAAAAATGATTTGAAAAGTGGACTCATCAGGCCAGAAAACACTTTTCCATTGTGCATCAGTCCATTTTACATGACCTCGGGCCCAGAGAACCCGGTGGAATTTCTGGATGTTGTTCATAAACGGCTTTTGCTTTGCATGGTAGAGTTTTAACCCTTACTGATGTAGTGACGAACTGTATTTACTGACAGTGGTTTTCTGAAGTTTTCCTGAGCCCATTTGGTGATATCCTTTACACACTCATGTTGGATTTTAAAGCAGTGCCGTCTTAGGGATCAAAGGTCACGGTCATTCAGTCTTGGTTTCCGACCGTGGCGTTTACGTGCAGTGTTTTCACCAGATTCTCTGAACCTTTTGATGATATTATGGACCGTGGATGTTGAAATCCCTAAATTCCTTGCAATTTTTCTTTGAGAAATGTTGTTCTTAAACTGTTCAACTATTTTCTCAAGCATTTGTGGACAAAGTGGTGAACCTCACCCCATCCTTGCTTGTGAATGACTGAGCATGTTTGGGGAGGCTCCTTTTATACCCAATCATGGTACCCACCTGTCCCCAATTAGACTGATCACATGTGGGATGTTCCAAATAGCTGTTTGATGAGATTTTCTCAGCTTTCTCAGTATTTTTTGCCACATTTCCCAACTTCTACTGGACGTGTTGCAGCCATGAAATTCTATGTTATTATTTGGCAAAAAACAATTACTGTATTTTTCGGACTAAAAGTCGCTCTGGAATATAGGTCGCATTAGCCATAAAATGCACAATAACGTGAAAAAAACATAAGTCGCTCCGGAGTATAAGTCGCATTTTGGGGGAAATTTATTAAACAAAATCCAACACCAAGAACAGACATGAACGAGCAACAACAGGCTAAACGATAGGTATGCTAACGTGACATAAACACAAACGAAGAGCTGAGAACGGGCCTGATGGAACATTCGGAGTTATTCAAATAACTATTACATAAATAACACGTTTATAAAACCATCTGTGTCACTCCAATTCATTAAATCCATCGATAGTCCTTTATGTCAACAATGCCGGCCGGGTGCACGCCGCTGACGGCGCTTGCACTTCAAAATATTCCACAGGCCCATATAACGATATATAAATTATACATCAAATAACTATTATACAAGCAATAATATTATCAAACCATCTGTGTCACTCCAAATCATTAAATCCATCGATCAAATTCCTCGTCCTTTGTCAACAACGCCGCGCGTGCGCCCTGACGTCAGCCTAGTCATTCCACAGATCTAGTATATAACTATATTGTAGCGTTAACAAAGTACAAGGAAAGACGTGGGTTCGGTAAACGGCGTAAAAGCCATAATAGTTTTTCAAACCTTCTGTGTCACTCCAAATCATTAAATCCTTCAAACTCTTCGTCCTCCGTGTCACTTACAAACAAAGCCGCTAATGATGCCGGTAGTACGTGGGGCCCTTCGTCATCTTCGTCATCCCGTGATCGAATCTTTGTCCTTTATGTAAACAACCGCCGCGCCGCGCTGCTGACGTCACTTGAAATTCAAATTACAGTAATACCTTGCTACATCGTTGTTCGTTTATTGCGGTTCCACTTTTTTTTTTTTTTTGGGGAATTTTGAAAATTTGTGAAAAAAGTCGCTCCTCAGTATAAGTTGTCCCCCGACCCAAACTATGAAAAAAGAACGCAACTTATAGTCTGAAAAATACGGTACACGCACTAATCAGCGGGTAACATGGGACAGGTGGTGGCGATCAGAGTCGATTCGCACACGTACTTCGTATTGGCGACGCGCACCCCCGAGATCTAGCGCGGAGGGCGGCTCAGCCGGCCAAGAGAGGAGACGTGACACGGCAATGATCCCGGCTTTCCAGGAAGCTTGAATTGTGCCTCGTAAGCATGTCTCTTTGTCTATGCCATTTTAGAGGGTCCTAATGCTGTTTTCTATGCACATACGATCGTATTTATTTATCAATGGCGGCTGAGGTACGTACTCTCCGTGTTACGTGAAGTCCTCTGATTGGTTTACCGCCCTGATCGACGTAAAATGTAATGTCCTCTGATTGGTCAATTGGGTCTACATATTACGTTTGTTTATTACGTCTCTGTGTGGCCGAAGCCACACAAAACAACTTTACAGATTTGCACAAACGGTAGTATTTATTTGTCTACTGCATCCGTGATTTCCTCAATTGATTCCAATCACTGCCTTGCTGTTGATCTGCTGACCCTAAAGCTATACTGACTCTCAGCAGTTTGTATTTTTCCAAAAATGCATCCATTCTATTGTTAAAAAGCTTTCCCAATATTTTTGAGTTGCAGCAGAATTGAGATTGGTCTATAGTTTGTAAAGTTGTGTTTGCACCCAATTTTATATTGCAGAATTACCTTACCAATTTTCATCTGATTTGGGAAGACAAAGTGCAACTGTGCCCAACATTTACCGTATTTTTCGGACTAAAAGTCGCTCCGGAATATACGTCGCATTAGCCATAAAATGCACAATAAAGTGAAAAAAAACCATAAGTCGCACCGGAGTGTAAATCGCATTTTGGGGGAAATTTATTCGACAAAATCCAACACCAAGAACAGACATGAATGAGCAACAACAGGCTAAATGATACGGTATGCTAACGTGACAAACACAAACGAAGAGCTGAGAACGGGCCTGACGTAACATTGACAGTTATCCAAATAACTATAACATAAATAACACCTTTATCAAACCATCTGTGTCACTCCAAATCATTAAATCCATCAATCGTCCATTATGTAGACAATGTGTGCGCCGCGCCGCTGACGTCGGCTGCAGTTAAAATTATATAACGATATATAAATTCTATCTCAAATAACTATTATATAAGCAACAATATTGTCAAACCATCTGTGTCACTCCAAATCATTAAATCCATTGATCGTCCTTTATGTCAACAATCCTTTATGTGCGCCGAGCCGCTGACAGCGGTTGGAGTTCAAATTATTCCACAGGCCCATATAATTATAAACAACAATTTTATCCAACAATCTCTGTCACTCCAAGTCATTAAATCCCGTGATCAAATCCTTTGTCCTTTGTGTAAACACCGCCGCGTATGCGCCGCGCTGCTGATCAGTTGCAGTTCAAATTACAGTAATCCCTTGCTACATCGCGGTTCGTTTTGTCGTGGTTTCACTGCATCGCGGATTTTTGAATTTTGAAAATTTGTGAATAATTTCACATATAAGTCGGTCTGAGTATAAGTCGTCCCCCCACCCAAACTATGAAAAAAGGCGACTTATAGTCTGAAAAATACGGTACAAAGCACTGATTAAAACTTCTTGCCACCTCATCCATATTATAATTTTCAATATAATTTAGTTCAAAATATTGAGCTAAATTGTTTTATATGTTAAATTGTAAATATTATTTTTGTTATCCTCTAATTTATTATTATAGTATTATAATATATATATAAATATGATATAGTGCATATTATATAATGAAGTGAATGTAGTCAGTAATTTATCTCTTTCGTTATATATTGCGTCCCAGTCCTGCTCCATTAATTCGCGCTTTAGTTAAAGTTAAAGTTAAAGTCCCAATGATCGTCACACACACATCTGGGTGTGGTGAAATTTGTCCTCTGCATTTAACCCATCCCCGTGTGATTTTAATCCATCCCCTGGGGGAGAGGGGAGCAGTGAGCAGCAGCGGTGCCGCGCTCGGGAATCAGTTGGTGATCTAACCCCCCAATTCCAACCCTTAATGCTGAGTGCCAAGCAGGGAGGCAATGGGTCCCATTTTTATAGTCTTTGGTATGACCCGGCCGTGGTTTGAACCCACAACCTTCCAGTCTCAGGGCGGACACTCTACCACTAGGCCACTGAGCAATTAGCAAATAGAGTAGAGTAGCAATTGCCTCTTTTGTCCTAATTCTTCAGTGATGTTTGTGCTCCCCCAATTCAATTCTATAATTATTGTCATAGACAGTAAATACTGGAAGGTGGTCAGTAAAATGAGTAATTAATATCCCACTTGCTGTCCTGTTTTCTATCACATTGGTCACTATGTAGTCTATCAGAGTCTATGAGATGTTACTCTACTGGGTCTAGTAATTGTAGGAAAGAGACTCAGATTATGCATTGAATTTTGAAAAAATCATCAATACTCATTTGCTTGTTGGGGTTTAGTATATCAATATTATAATCCCCACAAATAAAGATATTATAGTTCCCCTTTTTTTATTACAATGTTTTCCATTTATTCCGTAAACTTGTCAGTACGAGAACCCGGAGCTCTATAAACACAGCTCATAATAATATATTTTTTCTTTTCCATATAAATCTGAACTGTGACACATTCAAGAAGGCTGTCCACCACATGCATCATAGCCTCTGCAATTTTGATATTCAAATTCAGATCAACATAGATTGCAATCCCACCCACAGCTTTACTCTGTTGTTATATATAAATGCATAGCGCTCCATCTCAAAATGCATTCCATTTTCAGTAGTAATCCAAGAAACAGCAATTATATTAAATGGCTGTTTGAATGTGTGCAGATAATCCCTAATGCTATTAAAATTTGTATATAAACTTTTAATAAACAGTTATTGAAATGGATTATAGATAGGTTATCCTTTGCTAAAATGTTCTCATTGCACCACCGAGAGGCATCGCAGGTCCTTCCTCCCTGCTGCCATCAGACTGTACAACCAGGCCGATCACCGTAGCTAACGGACAAAATAACATGCAATAACGTGCAATAACCATATGTGCAATCACACTATGTGCAATATCTGTCTACCTCACACTCTTTTACCTGCTTTCTTTGCACTGTTTTTTATTTTTTATTTTTTTCTTCACTTGCACTATTTTTTTTTTATCTAATATTTTTTTTATCTCCACTGCATATTGTGTATTGTGTATTTTGTATACACTGTCCATATTTTTTAATTATATATACCTTCTACTTCTTTAGAATCTTTTACCCCCTTCCCCGCATGCGTGTGTGTGTGTATATGTTAAGTGTACTGCTGCTAACATAGGAGTTTCCCCATTGAGGGAATAATAAAGGATTATCTTATCTTATCTTATTGTACTGATCAACATTGTGCTTCCTGTTAACAAATCTCAAAATGACCACTAGCTTGTCACTGCTGTTTCTTGTGAGTAGCAGATGACAGGCTTCAACCTGGTTGGAGTCCAGAGCAATTCCTTTTGACTGCAGAAACGCAGCCACCTGTTGCTCGGTTGAGCTTGCATTCAGCTCACAACTGGGTTCCCCGTCGCTGCCTGCCGTCACCGCCCTCGCATATGACCGTGGTGTATGGTATTCCAGTGATGACAATATCATTTATTCTTGTGTGTTGCTTGAAGTCTGCATTCCGACCTTCAAGGTGAGCAAGCTGCTTGTCCTTCTCTGTATTTAGCATATGGAGCAACTTCATCTCTCCGAGATGTTTTTCGGCTGCGTCCCAACAGCAGAAACTTCTACCGAAAGGAAGTCAAGTGACTTTGTAAATGGCAGCAATTTTGTTTAAAGAAAAATTATATGGCTTTTCTAATTTTACGTTTGCACCTTTATTTTAAAGAGCAGAGCTTTTTTTTTTTTACTCCTTCCTTGCTGTGGCACATGCACATTTTCGCTCTCCGATCGTTATCGGAGAAAGGCATATACATGGCAGAGAGATCTGGATAGCTATCGGAGTTCTCCTTCTCCGATCGTATCGGATAATGGCAGTTACCCGAATTTCTCAAGTGTCATGTAAACGCATTTACTGTTAAGTTTCAGTTTCACTCGCGACGCGCCTAGTTGGAGGACTGTGGGCGCCGAGCGGAGTCAGCGGCTTCACGGCTTCACCTCCACCCAGCTGACTGGAGGAATGAATGAATAAGTGAGCGAGGCACTGGACAGCCCGGCCGATGTCCCGCCCTCCAGAGCCATATACCTCACCGTGATTGGTTCAAACGTTGAGCCTTTAGGGTTTGATCAAACGCCACAAGAACGGGCTCTTGGCATTCAATGGTCTATAAAAGATGACACATTCAGCTTTAACATCAGCTTGAAAGATCAACCGTCGTGGTGGTTTGTCAGTCATTGCTTCTCTTTACATTCTACTTGGATTCAACGCTCCAGTCAGCCGAAGTGGAAAGTATCCTTCAAGAACTTTGTCACAGAGGCATCGGCTGGGACGATCAACTCCCAGAGGACATAAAACCACGGTGGGAGGAATAGATGAATTGTCTTCTCAAGTTGAAAGAGGTTTCAATCCCAAGATGTTACCATCCACATGACTTTCACAACATTGTCAGAGCAAAGTTGCATCATTTTTCAAAGGCTAGCTGCACAGGGTGCTTGTTCTTACCTCAGGTACCATACCAACAAGGCTGAAGTCCATTGCAGTCACGTCACGGCAAAAGCAAGGGTTACTTGTAACAAGTATGCCGAGACTGGAACTTGCTGCAGCGGTGATCTCTGCAAAGGTCAGTGTGATGTTAAAACGTGAACTTGACGTGAAAATAAACCAATACTTTTTCTGGACTGACTCACAAGTTGTACTTGGATACATAAACAATGATGCTCGCAGGTTCCACAGTTGCATGATGTGGACACTTCAGAAAACCCAGCCGATCATGCATCCCGAGGTCTTCGTGCTTCAGACATTCACTAAACCAACTGGCTACGAGGTCTGAAGTTTCTTTGGGAGCGTGAATGACAAATAAAATCCAATACTTCAACAGAATTACTCGTATGGGATCTTGAAGTCAAGACAATTCAAGTACTTGCAACGGAAACTAAAAACTGAGATGACATCCTCATCCGTCTAAGTCAGTTCTCTTTGAGGACAAGACTTGTAAAAGTAGTAGCAAGAATCAAAAGACGGGGGTCCAAATAAACCCTACGCAGTGAACATGTGACTGCAGAGGAGCTAGAGAAGGCTGCTGAGGCAGTGATTAAGATTGTACCGTAACAAGCATTCTCCCGTGAGATAAAGTTACTTTAAAGCAATAAGGACCTTCCAAACTCAAGCTCTCTCTTCAATCTTGATCCAGTCTGATCTAAAAAAATTCTCCATGTTAGTGGGAAATTAAAGGAGGCAACAAATTGGTTGCAAAGCTGATACATATATATGTGTCATGCAGGAAACTTCGACGGCCAACAGAGAGCCAGAGAATGGCTGATCTCCCTAAAGAGCGTCTCGAAGCCTCAACACCTTTGGCCCATTTATTGTACAGAAATCTAGTAAAGAATACATAAGATACGGGCTCATTTTTACATCTCTGTATTCTAGAGCTCTCCATATCGAATTGCTATAAGATTTGTCGACACTCTTTCATCAACGCATCGAGATGCCTCCAAGGAGCTGTCCGACAACTACACCGTGACCAAGGCACTAACTTCGTTGGTGCCAGAAATTAGTTTAAGAAAGCACTAAAACAATGCAACACCAAGCAACTGCAAATCTTCCTGACAGAAAGGCAGTGTGATTTTGTCTTCAACGCCCCTTCTGCCAGCCACGCAGGTGGTGTCTGGGACAAATTAGAACTGTTAGAAATGTGTTGAAAGCCACCTTTGCAAAGTGCCCAGGTCAATTAGATGACACCTCTCTCAGAACTGTGTTATACGAGGCCATGGCTATTGTTAATAGCCGCCCGCTAACAGTAGATTGAATCAATGATCCAAAGGCGCCAGAACCAATAACACCAAACCACCTCATCATGATGAAGTCAAAAGTTGCTTTTCCTCCCCCTGGAGTGTTTGTGAAGGAGGATTTGTATGCTACAAAGCGATGACGGAGAGTTCAGTATCTCATTGAACAGCTCTGGGTCGTTGGAGAGAAAAAAATATCTGCTCAACCTTTCCATGAGACAGAAATGGCACTTACCTCAGCCCAATCTCAAAGTCAACGATATTGTCATTGTCAAGGATGACAACCTCCCAAGGAATCAGTGGCAACTAAGTCGAGTCTCAGAAACTGTTCAAGACAATGATGGTTTAGTCCCTTGAGTTAAAGTAGGAGATCGCAAGCCTAAAAAAAAAAGATCCCTCTTCCAAACCTTTGGTCATTGAAAGACCTATCCAAAAATTAGTGCTACTGCTTGAGAACTGATTGGAACAGACTAATATTTATTTTGTACACAGTCCTTTATTGCATCAAGCATTTGCCGATTTTAGTAGGTTCATTTATTAAGAATCAAGAAATCCCGTGCAATTTATTGGTCATTCGTTGTAGCAGGATTTGGTGGGAGTGTAAATCGCAGCAATTTTGTTTAAAGGAAAATAATATGGCTTTTTAATTTTACCTTTGCACCTTTATTGTGAAGAGCCGAGCTCGTTTTTTGACTACTTCCTGTTTAGCGACACTACAAAAGCTTCCTGCTCAGGTCTTGGTTTGAGACACGTTTTCCTTGCTTCAGAATGGTAAGACACTTAAACGATGTTTTTGCTTGTCATGTTTGTGTTGAAAGTCAGGAGACGTTGTTAATTGTACCTTTCTTTGTGTTTTTTGTGCCGTTTGCCTGGTTTATGTAAAGGTATACAGTCAAACCTCGGTTTTCGAACATCCCGATTCTCGAACAAATCGGAATTCGAACGAAAAATTCGAGATTTTTTTGCTTCGGTTGTCGAACAAAATTCGGAGGTCGAACCTCGCGAGATGAGCCGAAAGGACCCGAGAAAACCCGACTGCGCGGCCCGGATGCCGACTGACTCCGTTTATTATTGTATTTTCGTTACTTTGAGGATTGTATTAACCCTTAATCATGCCTCCAAAGAAAGCAAGTGGGAGCAGTAAAGCCATCCTAAAACACAAAGACGCTCTTAACGCAATGCGACAGTGAGCGCCCAGTGCGCTGTGGTTGCGCGATCAGACCAAATTAAGCTCCCTTAGCACTGAGGTCCACTTAAATTTTGGAAAGTACATCAGGACTTTAAAAATATTTTCTAAATTTCAGCGACGGCTCTGTCACAATAATGCGACCAGCGCGGTGCAGTTGCGCGGTCGGCGGCGCGCTACGGTTGCGCGTTCGGCGGTGCGCTGCAGTTGCGCGATCGGACAAAAATGTGCAAATGAAAAAATGCTTAAAAAAGGCGTTTTTTTAGTCTTGGAACGGATTAAAATTTTTTCCATTATTTGTAATGGGAAAAATAGATTCGGAATTCGACCGATTCACTTCTCGAACCGCCTTCTGGAACGGATTGTGGTCAAAAACCGAGGTTTGACTGTATTCGGAAGCTGGGCTGCAGAAACAACTCAAACTTAGCACCTTTGGAAGCAGAAGGAGGTAAGAGGAAATTAAGCGTGTATTATTTATTTGTGTCTAACAAATGTCATCATTTACATTTTTTAATAAGAGCTGCTTTTGTGACGTTTAAATTTAATAGTTTTCACAGTGCCATGTTGTTGGTGGCGTAAAGAGGAAAGAAGTAAAGTGCACCAGTTGAAACCTCTGCATCTCATTTGGTCACTCCAAGTTGGCCGCTTTTTTTCCAATACTGTTATTTATTTTTTACACCAAAGTTCATGCCTATTAATTCCATTAGAGCAGTTAAACATCACACTAAGTGCACCTGTTGTTGTGTCACTTAAGTCTTAAAGCAAACAACTTTAATGTACACAGTTGGGCATACACTTACCTAGTATAGAAAACCGCTTTTTGTTTGGTAGCCTGTTATTTAAACTTGATTCACGTTCGTGCAGATTTGCAAGTCACTAATACTGAATAGCCCTTCCTTTGTCACAACACCTAAGACCTGCTCATGGTCATCATGGTAACACAAGCAGGACTCTGCATTTACATGAGACAGAACCACCACCAAGTGTGAGTTAAGTGGGTTGTGATTCTTTATCCTTTGTGGATTTTAAATACAAATATCAGAGCTCTTTTACTAAGACCTGGAAAATCTTAAAATGTATACAATAAAAGTTATTTTGTTTCCTTCAATTAGCTGCTTTGGTTGGAATTGGTCCATGTCCTCAAGCACCCTACATGATTTCCAGCAAATATGGATATCCTTGGCAGCAAGCTTACATGCTCGGCCGCACATTTGCCTGCTGATGGTTCATCTTCATCGTAACTTGAGCCATGTTACCCACTTCAACATGGCGCTCCGGACACGGTGTGATTGTTGACTCACATAATTTTTCCTTAGATGCATCCACACACAACACACATTTGCATAGACATAGCACACACTATCTACTCAAATACAGGTGGGAATCACTCTGATCTACTTAATAATTAGGTCGTTGAGTTAATGACTGACATCAAGTTAAAAAAAGGCTGCCAGTCTGAATGGGCAGGTTACATATATGCGACTGGATGCAATTGAATAGTGACAGACGGCACCATTCTGCATGGCAGGAGCTGGAATAACAGTCAAGGTGGTCAACAGTGAGGAAAATCGTGAACGTAACGTGAGATTTTAGATTTAATTAACATTTCGACATTAACATAACGATTAAATTATTTATAAGTCCTCCTTGTCATTTTAAAATTACAAATAAAGTGAGTGTCGTTGAAACCATTGACATTTCTACCTCACCACTCTTGGCTACGACTCAGCATCCAAACACTTCTCTGAGCCAACGTAGCAGCCATTGCGCCACAAAAGGCAGTAGCTAAAAACTAGCTCACTTTCTTCTCAAGATTGTTTTAGAAGTAGTTTTTGCTGACTTTGATGATAAAAAAAAAACAATGCTACACAAGCGCGAGTTGAAACACACACACACACACACACACACACACACACACACACACACACACACACTCACACAATTACCAACAAACATCTGACCTCTGAACTTCTTGGGCGGGTTCTCCAGGTCTCCGGCGGCTGGTTCCACCACACAACGATCGTCCACCAAGCTGCACACACGCACGCATGCGCGTGCACATACGCACACACATGCACACACGCACGCACACACGCACACACACACACACACACAATTAGTATTCCATCCACCATCCATGCATTATGTCCAGCAAAAGACACTAAGTGAAAACCAAACTATTAATTACCGTAATTTTCGGACTATAAGTCGCACCGGAGTATAAGTCGCACCAGCCATAAAATGCCCAAAAAAGTGAAAAACCCCATATATATGTATATAAATCGCTCCTGAGTATCAGTCGCCCCCCCACCCAAACTATGAAAAAAAAAACGCGACTTATAGTCCGAAAATTACGGTACACTGTTTTTTTTTTTCTGTATTGTACAACAGGAACACATTGGTGATATAAACCTATACCTCATATGAGGGCAAATAATTTGCATACATAAATATTTATTCATTGTTGGCATTTTGGTTGGAATATGAATTGGATCAACTAATTTCCAATATTTACGTATATTTCGGAAAGCATCATCCGATTGATACAAACATCAATCAAAGGCTGTGATTATATCCCACACTACATAAAGAACCGTATATCCCACACTATAATTCAAGAACCTCATTACAAGTTTACTCTACCAGCTACGGTTGCAAATTTAGCATTTCCTTTTAAAATTTTAGAAACTATATTAGAGGATTAACAATGAATTCCAAAATAAATACATAAATGCACATTTTCAATGTTCATTTTTTAATTGCAGCAAAACACTTTACACATCAAATAATAATACAACTACAAGGACGGTGAAAACATTAAATTGAAACACAAATTAATAACACAAACACAAAGTAGGAGCAATAGACCAATGTAATAAGAGGCATAACAATAACAACAATATGATGAAGTGTAGCAGGAAGAAGCCTTTGTACAAGTGGGGCACCCTCAAAAGCCATCCTGGTTAGTCAATGAGGAAAGTGCTGTAGCAGTGCCTGCAAGGAGGTGGTCCACCTCACTTCTCGCTCAGATCAGTTAATTGTCAGTTTAATTTCACACCGAAGCTATGCGATCGGTATCGGATCAGTATCAGCTGTTCACATTCATGGAGGATTGGTATCGGGATCGGTAGCACAAAATGCTGATCAAAACATCCCTACTTAATAATTATGATCACGATCCAATTCAAGATACGATACTTTTTATGGAGTGGATAATTACATCCAGTCATTGACATTGGTTTAAGTAATGTTTACTATTTTTGCTTTAATTACCATTTATACAAAACCCTTGTCTGAAGATGCATTAATTTTTTCATTTCACTTAATCCTCCTAAAAATTTGATATCGGCCATCCCTAATTATCAACCGCGCTAGTTACCGTAAATTTCGGACTATAAACCGCAACTTTTTTCTCAAATTTTGAACCCTTATATAGGATTTTTTCCGTGATTTTTGTGATGACTTGATCACTTTTATACACTCGTAAAAAGGCTGTGGACCGCTGTTGTGCGGCACCGCTTTGCTGGGCGGAGGGATGTATGACACGATCACTGGGGAGAAAAGTGGTGTGTTGATCGCATGTCCATCCGCCAGGCAAATAGTGCCGTAAAATTTACACAAAGATGAGACAGAACGAGATCAAGACGGACAATACTGAAAGGAAGCTTTTATACACAAACCGTCATTATGGGGGGCTTATATATGATTTTTTCCATGATTTTTGTGACGACTTGATCACTTTTATACACTCGTAAAAAGGCTGTGGACCGCTGTTGTGCGGCACCGCTTTGCTGGGCGGAGTGATATATGACATGGTCACTGGGGAGAAAAGTGGTGTGTTGATCGCATGTCCATCCGCCAGATAAATAGTGCCGTAAAATGTACACAAAGATGAGACAGAATGAGATCAAGACGGACAGAATGAGATCAAGACGGACAATACTGAAAGGAAGCTTTTATACACAAACCGTCATTATGGGGGGCTTATATATGATTTTTTCCGTGATTTTTGTGACGACTTGATCACTTTCATACACTCGTAAAAAGGCTGTGGACTGCTGTTGTGCAGCACCGCTTTGCTGGGCGGAGGGATATGACATGGTCACTGGGGAGAAAAGTGGTGTGTTGATCGCATGTCCATCCGCCAGGCAAATAGTGCCGTAAAATTTACACAAACATGAGACAGAACGAGATCAAGACGGACATTACTGAAAGGAAGCTTTTATACACAAACCATCATTATGGGGGGCTTATATATGATTATTTCCGTGATTTTTGTGATGACTTGATCACTTTTATACACTCGTAAAAAGGCTGTGGACCGCTGTTGTGCGGCACCGCTTTGCTGGGCGGAGGGATATATGGACACGGTCACTGGGGAGAAAAGTGGTGTGTTGATCGCATGTCCATCCGCCAGGCAAATAGTGCCGTATAATTCACACAAAGAAGAGACAGAAGGAGATCAAGACGGACATTATTGAAAGGAAGCTTTTATACACAAACCGTCATTATGGGGGACAAAAGAAATGCATATGATGCCGCTTTTAAGCTAAAGGCAGTCGATGTTGATGACATTGTGTTGCGTCACCCTTTTCTTTATTTCGTGGTCCCGTCTACTATGGAGCTATACGTGTCGCTCGCTAGTTTAATGTAATTTAGCGCTTCGTGCATGAATAAAATTAGCATGAACAGACCCTCATCATGGAAAATGCTAGAAGAAATGCATAAAACCGACGACGAAAGAGATACTGAGAAAGTGTGTGGCAAAGGATAACTAACGCTATTCCAATCGGAAGACTTTGATGGTTTCAATGCACAGGAGGAAGATGAAGACGATGAAGCTCTTTTTTTTACTTTTACTTGTATGCTTTTTTAATCAGCCCTGTTAGTGCTGTGCTACCGTGTTGCTGCTGTGTTACCGCCGCGTCTCAGTGACTTTTACCGGTATGTTTTATTTAATCAAACCCTATTAGTGCTGTGTTACTTCCGTGTTGCTGCAGTATTACTGCCACGTCACAGGCAGTGTTTGGAAAGAAATGTTAAGGTATGTTATTAAAACTTTAAAAAAGCTTTCTGTGTCCAGTCTTTCTTTGTTAATAACTCGCGTGCACACTTCCGTGTTGCTGCGGTACTACTGCTGCGTCACAGGCAATGTTTAGAAAGACATGTTAAAGTATGTTATTAAAACTTTAAAAAGGCTTTCTGTGTACTGTCTTTCTTTGTAAAAAACTTGCGGCTTATAGTCCGGTGCGGCTTATATAAGAAAAAAACTAAAATATCCCCGGATTTTAGCTGGTGCGGCTTATAGTCCGGTGCGGCTTATAGTCCGGAAATTACGGTAGTTAGTTAGTTAGTTAGTTAGTTCCTCCCTTTCCTCTTGGAACATTGGACGATGAGTTCTGTCTATTTGCTCTGGTCACTGCCGATCCTTCCTGCTCCATGCCAGCTAACTCCCATCTCTCTCAGGTCTACCTTGGCTCAACCGCGTTAAGACTGATGCTAATGGATACAAATTATAGAACAAAGCACACACACATGCACCAACACATACCAAGAGTCGAGAAACTTTCATAATATTGCTGATTTGACTTTTGAAATACACATTGTTTGCTTTTTAGAATCAGCCCTCATTTACTGACAGTAGTCAAACATATACGTGTCCGCACCTTCATGCGCTCACACACACGCAACACACACTGTAAAGCAGGAACAGGATGTGGTCATGAGTTTTAAGAGATTTGCACAGTGTGTGTGTGTGCGCGTGTGTTTGTGTGTGTGAGTGCGTGCGTGCGTGCGTGTGCGTGCGTGCCTGCCTGCCTGCGTGCGTGCATACGTACGTGCGTGAGTGCGTGTTTGTGTGTGCGTACGCATGTGTGCATTTGCATGTGCGTTTGACTACTGTCAGTGAATGAGAACTGACTAAAAAGTAAACAATGTGTATTTGAGAAGTCAATTCCACAATATTCTAGAACTTTCTTGACTCAGATTGCTTCAGCACCCTGTCTCACAGGTTTGACTTGTTCACACCTTTGAGCAACACACACGGACCTAAAAGGTTTTTAAATGTAAGCAAGCTTGTTTTTATGTCCTTCACTTGTCAGTTTGTTTTCTTCCATCAGATCAGCAGAGTTCATGCTAAGTCACAACATCTCAGGTAGTAGCATAACGTTTTGTTTAAAGAATGGTAGTGAAGCATTATTTTACTGAAAATACTAGATAGTAATGCAACCTCGGTTCACCTTTACTAACAATTTGGGTTATAAACAAGATTTTCCAAAATACTGTACATTACCTTGGTTCTCATGTTGTTCTCAGAGGAAAAAGAAGGGTGTCACAAAAAAAAATAAGGATGTGGTTTGACCACTATTTCCCTACTTCCCCGGAACATGTCACGCAGGTCGGCTTCCAACAAGGAGGCCGACCCTTCATCTGAGTGTGGATGTTTAGAGCATCTTCTTTTCAGAAAGGGGGTGGAGGTGGTCTTGGAGAAGGCGTTCGACCGTGTCCCTCGGGAGGTTCTGTGGGGGGTGCTTCGGGAGTATGGGGTACCGAGCCAACTGATAAGGGCGGTTCAGTCCCTGTATCACCGATGCCAGAGTTCGGTCCGCATTTCCGGCAGTAAGTCGGATTCGTTCCCAGTGAGGGTTGGACTCCGCCAAGGCTGCCCTTTGTCACCGATTCTGTTCATAATTTTTATGGACAGAATTTCTAGGCGCAGCCGAGGCGTTGAGGGTGTCCGGTTTGGGGACCTCAGCATTGCGTCTCTGCTTTTTGCAGACGACGTGGTGCTGTTGGCTTCTTCAGGCCGTGATCTCCAGCTTTCACTGGAGCGGTTCGCAGCCGAGTGTGAAGCGGTCGGGATGAGGGTCAGCACCTCCAAATCCGAGTCCATGGTCCTCGATCGGAAAAGGGTGGAATGCCCTCTCCGGATCGGGGATGAGATCCTGCCCCAAGTGGAGGAGTTTAAGTATCTTGGGGTCTTGTTCACTAGTGAGGGGAGGATGGAGCGCGAGATCGACAGGCGGATCGGTGCAGCGTCGGCAGTAATGCGGACTCTGTACCGGTCCGTCGTGGTAAAGAGAGAGCTGAGCCAAAAGGCAAAGCTCTCAATTTACCGGTCGATTTACGCTCCTACCCTCACCTATGGTCAGGAGCTATGGGTCGTGACCGAAAGAACGAGATCCCGGATACAAGCGGCCGAAATGAGTTTTCTCCGCAGGATGTCCGGGCTCTCCCTTAGAGATAGGGTGAGAGGTTCGGTCATCCGTAGAGTCGCTACTCCTCCACGTTGAGAGGAGCCAGATGAGGTGGCTCGGGCATCTCATCAGGATGCCTCCTGGACGCCTCCCTGGGGAGGTGTTCCGGGCATGTCCCACCGGTAGGAGACCCGGGGACGACCCAGGACACGCTGGAGAGACTATGTCTCTCAGCTGGCCTGGGAACGCCTTGGGATCCCCCGGGATGAGCGAGATGAAGTGGCTGGGGAGAGGGAAATCTGGTAGTCCCTCCTGAAGCTGCTGCCCCCGCGACCCGACCCTGGATAAGCGGAAGAAGATGGATGGATGGATGGATGGATGGATGGATGGATGGATGGATGGGTGGAGGTGGTACCCCATACGTGGACTTCAGGAGAAATGAATATCAAATGAACCCTTACCAATTTTAATTGAATATATAACGACGTATGAACAATTCAGCTTTCATAAAGATCTCAGAATGTGTGTTTGCATATGTTGAACAATTTAGCTTACATAAAGTCTCTCTGAACACGTCGTGTTCGCCAATGTTCGTGACTGATGAAAGGAATAAGACAAACGTGACAGGGCACTTCAGCTGCAGAGAGACTGCTCATTTATCTTAAATCAGCCGTGGAGAGGCTCATCCTTGTGATATTGTCGTAAGTACTAGGGGTGTAACGATTCATCGATACACATCGATTAGTCGATATAATGCTCTACGATTTGTTGGCATCGATGCTAAACGTAAACATCGATCTATATCGCCCGTTTTTGACCTCGGACATTAGACGCGACTTTATTTTGAAATCCAGTTCATTGTTGCTTGCTTCCTCTTTCCGGGAGCAGTGCGCGGCGTGTTGTGTTGTGAGCAGAGCAGGCACGTGAAAGGGGAGCCGACAACTACGCGGCTCCTGGGCTGGTGCTATGGCTAGTGTCCAAGAAGACGAGGAGATTCGCTCTCCTTTGGGCTTCAAGTCATTCGTTTGGAAGCACTTTGGATTCCAAAGAAAAGATGGCTCAACGGACAAGACACGTGCAGTTTGTAAATCCTGCCATGCGGTGATCAAATATTCAGGGAACACCACAAATCCCGCCGCACATTTAAAGAAAAAACACAACATCTCTCTCTCAAGCAGCGGCAGCGAAAACAACACGGACACGACGCCCTCCGTGAGCACATTTTTCCCCCAAATGCTAAGTAAAAACTCTAAACGAGCTACATCCATCACTGCTGCAATTTCATATTATATTTGTAAAGACTTGAGACCGTTTAGTAGCGTGGAGGGTGAGGGACTTTCCGAGTTGATGAATACGCTAGAGCCCAGATATAAAGTACCATCGAGACAGTACTTTAGTGAAACGTGTACCACGTCTATATACCCGTGCTAAAGCGGAGGTATTACACGAACTAAAGGAAGCAGAACGGGTTGCTATCACTACAGATGGATGGACTTCTCGCTCAACTGAAGCCTACATTACGGTCACTTGCCACTACATTGATACAGCATGGACGCTAAAAAACTACGTGCTTCAGACTCGCGTTTTAAGTGACTCTCACACAGGAGCGAACCTAGCCTCTGTCCTAATTGCAGATAAAAACCCAGCTCTTGTAACTGACAATGCCAGCAACATGACCGTAGCAGGAATAGAGGCGCATCTGTCACCGCACATAAAATGTTTTGGACATACTATCAACTTGGCAACTCAAAAAGGACTCAAATGCAATGGTGCTGCCCGTCTTTTAGGTAGAGTACGTCGTGTTTTGAGTTTTTTTCACCGCAGCACGCTGGCCAATGCGGTGTTAAAAGATAAACAAAAACTACTTGATCTCCCACCACACAAACTCATCCAAGATGTCATCACACGTTGGAACAGCTCGTTTGATATGCTGGAGCGTTTTTTGGAGCAACAGGCTGCTGTGTGTGCTACACTCCTTGACCAAAAAATCAGAAAGTCCATGAAGAATGATTTACAAACACTAAATGAAGATGACATATCCACAGCTGAAGAAATGATAGTTACTGAGGCCTGTGAAAACTGCAACTACAATAATGTGTGAGGAGGCACAACCAACTATCTCAGTCATTGCTCCACTTAAAATTAAGTTGATTGAACATTTCTGTGTCTGTGAGGATGACATGCCACTGATCAAAGAAATGAAACAAACAATGGCCAAAGAGCTCCAGCATCGTTACACAGATGTCCAAGAAGTATTATACACTGCAGCTGCCCTTGATGCAAGATTCAAGACCCTGTCCTTTCTGTGCGAAGAGGAGAGGGATGCCACATTCAAGAATATCATAAATGAGGCTACACAGCTGTGGGACCAAAAAGTAAGTAAGATACAGCACATGATAAATGTATTACCAGATAATTATTAACAATGCACATCTTTTTTCGGTTCATAAGAAGACACATAGGCTCATGATGGCACTGCAATGGAGGAAACTCACACAACACACCCATCTGAAGAGGCATGTGACGATGAGCTCCATGCTTCAGGTGTGTGTTTTCTGCATAATTATTATAAATAACACCTAATTATTATAAGTAATTAGGTGTGTGTTTTCTGCATAATTATAAACCTGAGCCCTAAAACAATGTTTGTGTTTTTGTGTCATTTTAGAATATGTTCCTGTCTCAAAAAAAAAACAAAGCAATGGAGGACCTGTTTGGGGACACATACACCACTGCGAGCAGCAACTTCATGAAAACATCCAAGCAGCTGGCAGAGATGGAAGTAAATAGATACAAAGAGACTGAATTATTAACACTCAAAGGTAATCTGTTAGAATGGTGGGGAAGTCATGAAATGGAGTTTCCCCTCCTTGCAAATCTAGCCAAAACCGATCTCTGTATTCCTGCGACAAGCATGCCCTCCGAGCGTGTATTTAGCACTAGGGGTGTAAATCGCGGGTTTTGTCACGAACGTAGTGTTTTGACACCTGAGCATGTCGATCAGTTGATTTTCTTGAAGAAGAACCTAACAAAGAACGCACTATCACAAATTTCAATGCACTAAACAAACATGTGACAAACTACTTTTGATTTTGCACTACATGTTGTATTATTGGCCATATTGAACAGTTCAAAGAGTAGAAACCGTGTAATGTTAAAATTCTATATAAAGAGTTATAAATTAAGTTATTTTTGTTTTATAGAAGAGTTAAATAACAACATACATATTTTATTTATGTATAGTTCTCTGGTATTGCAAGAGAATGCATTTGGATTAGAACATATGGTCAAGGTGTAATGTTTACTACATTCATTATAAAGAACTTATTTTTGTTTTGTAATTAAATAGTTCAGTAATGCACTTTAAAGTTAATGGTATTACAAAAAAAGAAATATTCAATTTTCTTTACTTATATGAGAAAAAATATAGGAATTTGATAAAGTTCAGTGTTAAAATAAGCACTTTATATACTACAATACTCTTGTAATTTCCTAAATAAAGAGTTTGCAGTACCTTGTTGATTTTGCATATGAATTGTTATAAATCAGGATATTGTTCTATATCGATCGTAGAGCACTATATCGTGATGTATCGTGAATGAATCACAGCAGGCTTTAAGATATCGGCAAATATCGTATCGTGGTTCTTTGTATCGATATGATATCGTATCGTGACAAAACCCGCGATTTACACCCCTAGTAAGTACCGTATTTTTCGGACTAAAGGTCACTTCGAAATATAGGTCGCATTAGCCATAAAATGCACAATAACATGAAAAAAAACATATATAAGTCGCTCCGGAGTATAAGTCGCATTTTGGGGGAAATGTATTCGACAAAATCCAACACCAAGAACAGACATGAACGAGCAACAGGCTAAACGATAGGTATGCTAACGTGACATAAACACAAAGGAAGAGCTGAGAACGGGCCTGACGTAACATTCAGAGTTATTCAAATAATTATTACATAAATAACACGTTTCTAAAACTATCCGTGTCACTACAATTCATTAAATCCATCGATCAAGTCAAGTCAAGTTTATTTGTATAGCCCTAAATCGCAAGCAGTCTCAAAGGGATCGCCCTTTATGTCAACAATGCAGGCCGGGTGCGCGCCGCTGATGGCGGTTGCACTTCAAAATATTCCACAGGCCCATATAACGATATATAAATTATACATCAAATAACTATTATATAAGCAATAATATTATCAAACCATCTGTGTCACTCCAAATCATTAAATCCATCGATCGTCCTTTATGTCAACAATGCCGGCCGGGTGCGCGCCTCTGACGGTGCTTGCACTTCAAAATATTCCACAGGCCCATATAACGATATATAAATTATATATCAAATAACTATGATATAAGCAATAATATTATCAAACCATCTGTGTCACTCCAAATCATTAAATCCATCGATCAAATTCCTCGTCCTTTGTCAACAACGCCGCGCGTACGCCCTGACGTCAGCCTCGTCGTTATTCCACAGATCTAGTATATAACTATATTGTAGCGTTAACAAAGTACAAGGAAAGACGTGGGTTTGGTAAACGGCTCTTTATTTACCAAAACAAGAGTTCAACGAGCCAACAACTACTGAACTGTAACGATAAAAACATATACAAGTTGCTACACGAAATAAAATATATCAAATAACTAACAAATAGTTCACCGCCACACGGCCCCAAGCACCGGCGTCGACTTCCAGGCGTGTGGCGGCATCGACTTTCATCCCCGGAGGTTGCACCTCCAGCCATGGAGGTGCAAGAGAGCTCCATAGAATAGGACCGCGCGTGTGTAAAAGCCATGTCCGAGCCCCATCCACCGTCCCCGGACAGCCACCCGGCTGAGCGCCGGCCCCCGACTTCCATCCACGGAGGTGAAAGAGAGCTCCGTAGAGTAGCCATAATTGTTTTTCAAACCTTCTGTGTCACTCCAAATCATTAAATCCTTCAAACTCTTCGTCCTCCGTGTCACTTACAAACAAAGCCGCTAATGATGCCGGTAGTACGTGGGGCCCTTCGTCATCCTGTGATTGAATCTTTGTCCTTTATGTAAACAACCGCCGCGCCGCTACGCTGACCTCACTTGAAATTCAAATTACAGTAATCCCTTGCTACATCGCGGTTCATTTATCACGGTTTCACTTTTTTATTTTTTTTATTTTGAAAATTAGTGAAAAAATTCACATATAAGTCGCCCCCCCCACCCAAATTATGACAAAAAACGCGACTTATAGTCCGAAAAATACGGTAGAGATGTCCATGCAAATTTTGGTGCTAATTGATAGCTGTTTTTGGACATTTTAAGCGACAATCCGTACAATTATTTCCAATGGGGAAATTGTGATTGCTTCCTTCCATGACATTGTCAACCAAGACGTTTCATTATTTCTCCAAAATGAATGGATAAAATAGAAAATGCTAACTTTTTTCATTTTCCTGATTAAAAAAATAGCTAGTTAGTGAAAGATGAACCATCCTCTCTTTACTCTCCCTTTAATACGTTTTCCGACTGAGTGAGTGGTCATTGAATGCACCCGAGGTCTCCTGCAGAATGAGAGTAAGAAATAAAAAAAGAATATAGAAGAAAATAAACCTAAAGATAGAAATTTCCAAACCCAAAGTGTCAGATTGTAAGATCTGGATTCACACAAATGTATCATGCCCCGAGAAGGAGAAATCAGTTCCTATTTGAGAGAGAGAGAGGAACTGGAACAATTTCTGAGTACAAATGTCCATGGAGATAAGATCGAAACGATAGAAGTTCATTCAGATTTAATCGAACAAGTTCTATGGATGCTTTATGCGGCACTTATAGATAATAGACATCTGACACAGGGTGGCACGCTTGGTGTGAGAACTAATGAAGTGCTATTTCACTGATTCTGTTTTGTTGTTTGTGTATTTAGTTATTTATTTAGTTATTTAGTGATTTATTTTTCTGTTTGGAGACCTGTGGGAGTCATCACGGTTCTGTTAAGGATAGGCTCTATGGTCAGGTGTGGGTTTGTTTTCAGTGTTATTTGTTACTTATTTTAGCTGATTGTGCCCCGATAGGTAGATAATCTTACGTATTATTGTTGTTGTTTTTATTAATACTGGTAGTAGTATTATTATTATTGACTAATGTTGGAACATGAAAGCGATTATTCTATTTAATGACTGGAGGAACTGAAAATGCTACCTCCATAATTTCATATCTTGATTTTAATAATAAACATTTTAATATTTTGGTAAAAGGACAAATGAAAGCGAGTATGATTTTCACCTAGAAACAAACTTTTTCCATAACATGTACGGTGAATGTACGTATGTACGTATATACCAAATGACAATTAAATGTTGAGATTAAAATGGTAGATATGTTTTCAATTATACATATAAATAGTAGAAATTTAATTGTAAAGGGTCACTTGTTTTCTGATCACACTGAAGACTAAGTTTAGGGTTTTAGCTGTTTCAGAAACCTGTTTGAATGATGAAAAAGTACATGATTATGAATTGCAAGGTTATCATATGTAAGGGGAGGAGGCATGGTTTTATATGTTGAGGAGAGCCTACAATGAAAGTAAGGGAAGAACTACATGGTTTACAGATGAAACTAACACAATTATGCAGGAAGCTTGAGCGCAATTAGCATGCAACTAAACTTGAGCTCTTCCGTCAGGCATGGTGTGACAGCCTGCAGAAAGACAAGCAGCATTTTTGCAAAAATTATTTCTATATATTTATTATTATTTTTCTAGATTTCACCGTCTCAATAAATACAACCCTAAACACTTATTTGATAATGTGGCTAGTATCATGTGGGGTGGGATGTATTTGAATGAACTAGGAGTTCTTTTTTGAAGATGACTTTTTTTTGTTGGCTGAATGCGATGCGCGATTGACAACAAACAAGAAGAAAGGTGTGATTTCAAGTTTTATTTCGACGGAGATTTTCTTCAAAAATTATTGTACCCATGCATAATGCGCACCCCAGATTTTAGGACAATAAATTAGTTAAATTTTGCGCATTATGCATGGAAAAACACGGTAAGTAATGTGGTAATGATCACGTAATAATGTGTTAATAATTTCACATATAAATCGCTCCGGATTATAAATCGCACCCGGCCAAACTATGAAAAAAAAATGCGACAGATGCGTCTAGAAAATACGGTATATTTTATTTATTTGAACAATCTTAACAGAAGTGTATTTTGATTTTTGTTAAACCTCTGACTAGCTTAAGAACAGTTTCACTTATGACGAAGTAGAATGATCATAATACAAATGTATATTTTAGTAGTCTTAGTTACCGTATTTTCCGCCCTAAAAGGCGCACCGGGTTATAAGGTGCACCTTCAATGAACGGCCCATTTTAAAACTTTGTCCATATATAAGGCGCACCGGATTATAAGGCGCATAAAATAGAAGCTATACTGCATCAAACTGAGGTTAACTAGGGTTGCGGTATGCATCCACTAGCCAATAACCAACGAGCCCTCTGTAAACAATCGCGTTTCTCAAACGATCTCCTATAAAATGATCAGAACTGACTAAAGTTCGATCTAACGCATTGGTACTACTTACCTATGTTTCCCTTCCATATCGATCCGTAGATTTACTCGAAACATTAACAGAGCAGCCTATTTTGACATGAAATAGCCTGGTACGTATAGCAGCTATCGCTATCGCAATAGCATTAGCCATCCGCAAAGTCTCACGAGCCTCAGCTCGCAATCTCCCATGAGCCTCAGCAAAGTGTAAACAATCGCGTTTCTCAAACGATCTCCTATAAAATGATCGGAACTGACTAAAGTTCGATCTAACGCATTGGTACTACTTACCTATGTTTCCCTTCCATATCGATCCATAGATTTACTCGAAACATTAACAGAGCAGCCTATTTTGACATGAAATAGCCTGGTACGTATAGCAGCTATCGCAATAGCATTAGCCATCCGCAAAGTCTCACGAGCCTCAGCTCGCAATCTCCCATGAGCCTCAGCAAAGTGTAAACAATCGCGTTTCTCAAACAATCTCCTATAAAATGATCGGAACTGACTAAAGTTCGATCTAACGCATTGGTACTACTTACCTATGTTTCCCTTCCATATCGATCCGTAGATTTACTCGAAACATTAACAGAGCAGCCTATTTTGACATGAAATAGCCTGGTACGTATAGCAGCTATCGCAATAGCATTAGCCATCCGCAAAGTCTCACGAGCCTCAGCTCGCAATCTCCCATGAGCCTCAGCAAAGTGTAAACAATTGCGTTTCTCAAACGATCTCCTATAAAATGATCGGAACTGACTAAAGTTCGATCTAACGCATTGGTACTACTTACCTATGTTTCCCTTCCATATCGATCCGTAGATTTACTCGAAACATTAACAGAGCAGCCTATTTTGACATGAAATAGCCTCGCGGGTACAACAGCTATTCGGTGACGCCCCCTGACTACAGTTGCCGTAATGCTGGGAAGCGATGCGACCTTGTAATTTACTAGTCGTACTAAAACGTACTGAAACATTTTGGCAGAGCACTGTGTACAACCAGTATGGATCAACAAATTCATCAGTTGATCCATATATAAGGCGCACTGGCCTATAAGGCGCACTGTCGGCTTTTGAGAAAATTTTAGGTTTTTAGGTGCGCCTTTTAGGGCGGAAAATACGGTAATTGAGGTTAATTAGAAGTACCTTATTATTGAGGACTGGTCTGAAGATATGTTATAAAACAGCCGTTCCCAACCTTTTTAGCTCCACGGACCGGATTACTGTCAGACAATATTTTCACGGACCGGTGTTTGATGACGTCACGATTTTTGCGAACTTCTAAAACAATTCTAGAAAATCAAATGTCGAAAGCAGTAATAAATCAATTAATCACAGATTGCACACTGTTTATGGAAGTTTTCTTTGCAAAAATTGGCCGTGTATGAGCCTCGTTTACAGTGTGTTTAGCGGTGTTTTATTTTGAAGACTAAGAAGAGAAAACCTGGCATCTGAAACTAAATTGCCGTTCAAAACCATTCAATGGCTCCAAAATGTGGGCACTCACAAAAATGTCCATGGAGCAAAAATGCGCTACATTCAGTTCACATTTGTCCAAAATATGAACGAGTTCATAAACTTTCATTCATTGAATGCGTTAAGGTATAACACTTGCTTGTTAAATATGGCCTGGATCTCCACTCTTACATTCTTCTAAACATTCTTACAACTTCATTGATTACATGTATTGCCGCACGCAATGCACTATGTGAACCAAGTGGCTTGATCATGACACAACTGTGCAGTGTCAGTGCTCTGTTCATCGGCATCACAAAAACAAAGGAAAAAAAAGCTACTTTTAATATCCATCCATTTTCTATACCGCTTGTCCCCACGGAGGTCGCAGGTGTGCTGGGGCCTATCCCAGCAGTCAGTCACCAGGCACTAGGAGGGAGACACGCTGAACCGGTTGCCCACCAATTGCAGGGCACACAGAGACGAACAACCATCCGCATTCGCACTCACACCCACACCTAGGGGCAATTTGGAGTGCTCAATCGGCCTACCAAGCATGTTTTTGGGATGTGGGAGAAAACCGGAGTGCCCCAAGAAAACCCACGCGGGCACAGGGAGAACATGCAAACTCCACACAGGGAGGACCGGAGGTGGAATCGAACCCGCACCCTCCTAACTTTGAGCCAGACGTGGTAACCAGTATTCCACCCTGCCTACCCTACTTTTAATAGACTGAATGAAATTAATAATGAATTTAATAATTGAAATTAATAATTAATTATTATATTCATACTCATTCTCCAGCAGAATTGGCAACAGGAATGTCACCCATTTAAAGCCAAATTAATTTGTTTTCTGATTTGCCCACTGATGAGCATTTTTATTCCATTTGGTAATTTGTTTTCATTCTAAATGGAAAGCTCAACGTAAACCTAACTAGTGATGATCAAAATTACTAATGTTATTGGCTACTTGGTATCAGTGAGTAATCAAGAGTTCATGACTTATACTCGTATCGGTCAGAAATAACGTATTATGTTTTTTATTTATTTTTTTCTTCGTGGGACCGGGATCATCGGTCGAGGCCGGTGTAACTCTACGACGGCTTCCTGCTTATCCGGCCAGTGATGACCGGGTCCCTCGCCTTGGCCTTGCAGCCGCGACCCCTGTGGGGAGTCCGCTCCCTCGTCGGAACCAACGACTTTCGCCATGCTAGCCCCGTGGTGACCATCTGCACGTGCACCCGACTGGGTGCCCAGGACGCTGCTCACACGCTTGCCTGCTTTGTGATGTTTTTCACCGATTCACGACCACGGTCCATTGGGCGCCTTACACCTGTCTATGGACCCCGTGGAGGCTATTTTGTGTGTTTTGGGGTGTTCTCTTGTATTGAGGGGTGCTGGTTGGCCGCTGTTACTTTTTTTCCTTTGTCTTTTAGCTTTGTTTTTGCTTTGATGGCTTTTATCTTGTGCACTTTCTGACTTTCTTTGTGGCGCCGTTGTGTGGCAGCCTTATGAGAGCCTATTGAGTTGCGCTCATGCCATCTGTGTGTCTTTTGTATACCCTCTCGTGGTATGGATACTGCTGGGGCCTGAATTTCCCCACCCCTGGGGATCAATAAATATTCAATCAATCAATTATCTAACATTCGTAGCATAGAATTACGTGTTGTGTGAGGAAATAGCTTGTCTTTGCTGCTCCCCCGAACTTCAATCTCCAATATCAGCAAGATGCAGCATGCACTTTGGAATTCACCCAAATTAAGAACTACTCCACATACACAACACTCAAATCTTAACAGTAACACACACACACACATTATACATATATATATATACATACATACATACATACATACATACATACATACATACAGCTTACATTTATAAAGATACATTTATACACACGCATATGCAAACACACACAAACGCAAACATGAGTGTCATTCTACTCTGACTGTCGTCTAACGTGTCTTCGTTAGCTGTTTTTATTCATGACCATAAGACAACATAAGTGTGTGTATTGTTGCGTGCGCGCGCGCGCGTGTGTGTGTGTGTGCTCACCCAAGGGTGCTGATGAAGCCATTAACGGTGCCCTCGGCGTACAGGGACACCAGGTCTCCAATGTGTAAGAAACTGGACGCTGAGTCCGACATGTTAGCTATGCAGTTGAATCACGAAGTTGTAGTGAGCACAAATTCGCCGGTGCCCCCCGCTTCCTCAGACCACCACCTCGCTCATGCTTCACTTGGTAATAGCTGGAGGTCGCTGTACTTAGCAACACATCTGCCAGTCCGCTCCTACAAAGCAGGAAATGAGTGAAGGTGTGCTCTCGAGGGACACGCCCCCTGCTTCAAACAGCGCGTGATCTGACTCCCCAGAGAGCAAAAGATATTAAATCAACGTAGAATTAGGGTTGAGAAGGTTAATTTTTGGTTATGGTTAAAGATGGGTCGGTCATTCATAGTTGATTCAACATTTGTCACTGTTGAAGTTTGTGTTCAAAAGACACCACTGAAGAATCTATGTTGTATTTTGGTTGGTTTAAAACGTTTGAAAGGTCAATGTTTATAATGTTGAATCTAAGTTTGTCCTTCTCGGCTCGGTGGGTCCAAGGTGGTGCTGACAGGATAACCAGAACCACTGGCCAGTCCTGACCAAGGCGTGCAGTTATCCTGACGGTGATATAGATAGATAGATAGATAGATAGATAGATAGATAGATAGATAGATAGATAGATAGATAGATAGATAGATAGATAGATAGATAGATAGATAGATAGATAGATAGATAGATAGATAGATATGTAAATGGCGGCATCCACAAGACGAACTCACAAGTGAATACATCACAATAGAAAAGTGGGAACGTGAAATATTGTTTCCGTAAGTTGCAGTTTTGTTCTTCAACTTCATTCTGAACGCTATGTAGAACGCATGTAACAGAAGGCATATATGTCAAACTAATCGTGTGCTTTTGAATGCTCGGATGTTTCTTGTGTGAAAGAAGAGAAAAATATAATATTCTTATCAGACATGGAAAACAAACCTGCATATTTAACTTCGGTGCTCGGTACTTACTGTAAAGCACATAACAATAATCAAACGTTATTATAATTGAACTTTACCTATTCATTAATACAAAATATAGAAACAGTGACACCTAGTGACCTAAATCTATCACTGTGATTGTGATTATGATTAATATAGTTGTCATTACTAGAGGAAAGAGAGGAAAGTCTGATGCTTTGTATTCACGTCTACAGTAAGTTTGATAGAGCCAGATTGCAACTAAGACCAACCAAAGGAGGACAACCAACGTCAAAGAAAGTGGTAGGTCTGTTAAAATTCCCTCGAGTGGTGACTTCAAAGAAAGGAGATGTAGCCCAGTACCTAAAGGGATACATACAAGAACTTAGTCAAGAAAAGCTTGGACAGTTTTTGAAGTACTACTGCACAGGCTCTGATTTCTCAGTCTCTCTGTTTAATTCACAGTGCTGACGTGTCACTAGAAGACCCATCCTTCCCATAGTACATGTGGGAAACTGTTGAAGCTGTCTGACAGCTATAACCATTACCCATACTTCCACAGTGAATTTAATTCCATTCTTGAAAACACCATCTAGATAATGGATACTGTTTAGGTTAGTCATAGTGTCAAGAATTGTTTAACCACCACTCTATTAAATTGTGTTCATGAACATTTTGGCTGAGTTTCAACCACATTTTTGCATTTCTGGAAGTTGTAACTTCCTTCTTACCTGCACTTGTTATTGTTGAGGCCCATTGTCAAGTTTTTGGAGTTTATTCAAAGCGTTTGTAAGGTAAATTACTGTTTTGTGAATGTACGAAATGTTTAGTCAAATGTAAGTTGTCAAAGAAACCTTAGTGAATGATTTCAAGTGTACTATACTGCACATTTTGGAATTGAACAAACAACTTTGCTGAGAAACTGTCATATGTAAATTTATTCTACATGCATATTTCTACCTCATTTTGCATTTTCAAGAGTAAAAAAAAATGTAAGCTGTGCTCAGGGAGAAATTTCGTCAGTATAACAGTAAGCTTTACTCATAAAGGTTGAATGTGGTTCTCAAAATACAGTCAAACCTCGGTTTTCGACCACAATCCGTTCCAGAAGGCGGTTCGAGAAGTGAATCGTTCGAATTCCGAATCTATTTTTAACATTACAAATAATGGAAAAACAATTTAATCCGTTCCGTTAAGCATTTTTTCATTTGCACATATTTGGCCGATCGCGTAACTGCAGCGCACCGCCAACCGCGCAACCGTAGCGCGCCGCCGACCGCGCAACCGCACCGCGCTGGTCGCATTATTGTGACAGAGCCGTCGCTGAAATTTAGAAAATATTTTTAAAGTCCTGATGTACTTTCCAAAATTTTAGGGGACCTCAGTGCGCAGGGAGCTTAATTTGGTCCGATCGCGCAACCGCAGCGCGCCGGGCGCTCACTGTCACATTGCTTTAAGAGCGTCTTTGTGTTTTAGGATGGCTTTACTGCTCCCACTTGCTTTCTTTGGAGGCATGATTAGGGGTTAATACAATCCTCAAAGTAACGAAAATACAATAACAACGAACGGAGTCACTCGGGCAGCGACTTGGGGAACCGAATCGCACCGCACTCGGGCGGCGACTTGGGGAACCGAATCGCACCGCACTCGGGCGGCGACTTGGGGAACCGAATCGCACCGCACTCGGGCGGCGACTTGGGGGAACCGAATCGCACCGCACTCGGGCGGCGACTTGGGGGAACCGAATCGCACCGCACTCGGGCGGCGACTTGGGGAAACCGAATCGCACCGCACTCGGGCGGCGACTTGGGGAACCGAATCGCACTCGGCGGAAACTCGGGGATACAGAACCGCAATCGGCGGGAACTCGGGGATACAGAACCGCACTCGGCGGAAACTCGGGGATACAGAACCGCAATTGGCGGAAACTCGGGGATACAGAACCGCAAACGGCGGCAATCTCAGGGACAGAACCGCAAACGGCGGCAACTTGCAAAATCAGAGCCGCAATCGGCGGCATTTCAGGGACAGAACCGCGCTCGGCGGCAATTGGAAGGCGGAGCTGTACGCAGCGGCAAGAGTCACCACGCGCTGCAGCAGAGGGGGTGGGTCCATGGACGGTCGCGGGTCCGGCGCAGCTGGCTTGAATCCGGCGACCGCGAGTCTGATGACGCCGGGAGGCACTCCGATGGCGGCCGCGAGTCTGATGACGTCGGGAGGCACTCCGATGGCGGCCGCGAAGCCCATGGCGCTGGAACCTGCTCGGACGACGGACGTCGATCGGGCGTCGCGGACGGGAGCTGATGGTGGAAGGAGGTCCAAGCGCTGGTCGTTGTAGTGGTCGGAGCATTCTGTCACGAGCGGAGTGTAGATGGAGCGAGGACGACCAAATGCAGCTTGGACCAGGGTTTAATGTAGCAAACTCAAAGGACAAACCCGCCAAACTGACGTGACTAAACAACAAAACCACTGATCGCCAAAACGTGAAACAAAAGACAGGAACCAAACAAACTCATGACAGTGACACGTGCATTGCCTGCACATCTCAAGCAATGCTCCGACCTAGAGTGACACGCAAACCGAACTTAAATACAACACAGGTAATGAGAGGCAGGTGCGTGTGATCACACAAATCAAGGGCACACAGGAAGGGAGGGGCGAGCACACAGACACAATGACAACCTATACACAGCAAAACTGGGGACGAGGCATGACACGAGGACCATGGACTCGGATTTGGAGGTGCTGACCCTCATCCCGACCGCTTCACACTCGGCTGCGAACCGCTCCAGTGAGAGCTGGAGATCACGGCCTGAAGAAGCCAATAGCACAACGTCGTCTGCAAAAAGCAGAGACGCGATGCTGAGGTCCCCAAACCGGACACCCTCAACGCCTCGGCTGCACCTAGAAATTCTGTCCATAAAAATTATGAACAGAATCGGTGACAAAGGGCAGCCTTGGCGGAGTCCAACCCTCACTGGGAACGAATCCGACTTACTGCCGGAAATGCGGACCAAACTCTGGCATCGGTGATACAGGGACCGAACCGCCCTTATCAGTTGGCTCAGTAGGACCGGGCGTGCGTAGAAGCCATGACCGAGCCCCATCCACCGTCCTCGGACAGCCACCCGGCTGAGCGCCGGCCCTCGACTTCCATCCACGGAGCTGAAAGACAGCTGGACGAGTCGAGTAGGACCGGGCGTGCGTAAAAGCATTGTCCGAGCCCCATCCACCGTCCCTGGACAGCCACCCGGCCGAGCGCCGGCGCCCGACTTCAATCCACGAAAGTGAAGGAAAGCTGGACGAGTCGATCTTTATGTAAACAACCGTCGCGCTGCTGATGCGCGACCGCGACGTCGCGTCGCGCTGCTGACGTCAGCAGCGCGACGTCTCGCGTCACTCGTCCAGCTTACTTTCACTTTCGTGGATTGAAGTCGGGCGCCGGCGCTCGGCCGGGTGGCTGTCCAGGGACGGTGGATGGGGCTCGGACAATGCTTTTACGCACGCCCGGGCCTACTCTACCGAGCTGTCTTTCAGCTCCGTGGATGGAAGTCGAGGGCCGGCGCTCAGCCGGGTGGCTGTCCGAGGACGGTGGATGGGGCTCGGTCATGGCTTCTACGCACGCCCGGTCCTATCGTATGGAGCTCTCGTCCCCTTCCGTGGCTGGACGTCCACGCCGCCACACGCCTGTAAGTTTGTTTTGTTAAATAAAGAGCCGTTTACCAAACCCACGTCTTTCCTTGAACTTTGTTAACGCTACAATATAGTTATATAGTAGATCTGTGGAATAACGACGAGGCTGACGTCAGGGCGCACGCGCGGCGATGTTGACAAAGGACGAGGAATTTGATCGATGGATTTAATGATTTAGAGTGCACAGATGGTTTGATAACATTATTGCTTATATAATAGTTATTTGATATATAATTTATATATCGTTATATGGGCCTGTGGAATATTTTTAAGTGCAAAAGCCGTCAGCGGCGCGCACGCATTGTTGACAAAGGACGATTGATGGATTTAATGAATTGGAGTGACGCAGATGGTTTCGCGCTGCTGTCGTCACTTGAAATTCAAATTACAGTAATCCCTTGCTACATTGCGGTTCGTTTATCGCGGTTTCATTTTTATTTATTTTTTTTTTGAAATTTTTTGAAAAAAAAAAAACCACATATAAGTCGCTCCTGAGTATAAGTCGCCCCCCCACCCAAACTATGAAAAAAACCGCGACTTATAGTCCGAAAATTACGGTATGTATACTTTAGCTTTGACCCTCTGAGACAGTCCTGTATATGGTTAAATATACACTTATAGAGGCTTTGCAGCTGACGTCATCAAGCTACCCACATTAGCTTGGCGGCCATCTTGGCGGTCAACTTTTCAGTGCCGGTCTACGACTCACACACGCTTTCTTGTTATATCTGCTGCTATTTGAGCTTAAAAATGCCGGATACCTGCTGTGCTGTTGGATGTAGCAATAGACGAGGCGATAAACCAAATCTTAGCTTCTATAGATTTCCGGCGAACATGAAAAAACGTGATAAATGGATCGCGGATATTCGTCGTGAACGATGGAAACCTACGATTTACACAAGGATATGCAATGAGGACTTCATATCAGGTATGTAAACAAACTATTCACCCCTGATTTGTTTCACAAAATGTGAAATAATACAATATGGGATGATACAAATATGATTGTTGAAAATGCTGGGTGCATTTTTAGAAAGGCAGCAAGAGCAGCAAGGCAGGGAATGGGATGATTTCTTCAGTTCACCCCCCCGTTTTTATTTTGTGTTTATTTTTTCATGATGCTTCATCTGATTGGCTTGAAAACGTTATCAATGTAAATATTGAACTTCATATTGGAATTGAACAATTAATTCTCGAGTGAATGCATTAGGAAATTTCCCAAAAAATTATTATGAACCTTGTGAAACAATTTTTTTTTAATGTAGCATTTTTTAACAAGAGGGTTTTTGTTACTTCATTTGGCACAAGGTAAAATCTACATTGGTAAAGTTTTCAAGCCATTGGCACAAGGTTAAAATTTTTATTGGTTAAGTTTTCAAGCCAATCAGATGTGGCATCATGCAAAAATAAACAAAAAATAAAAATGGTAGCAACTTGAACAGACAGGTACAGTATCTGAATGATTTCACTCTATTCAGTTTTTTAATATGTCAAGTTATGAAATGCCATTACAAAACAAATTGAACTGTGTATATCCCCTTCAACAACGTGCTTAATTATTTATGGTAGTCATGATGAATAATGTGATTGTTTAATTGTTTCAGGTGCAAAAACCAAAGATCCACTATCCCCAGACTATGTGCCAAATATATTTGAGCATACCCAGTCACCTCACAAACGAAAACTCAAATGTTCAATGAAGATCTTTGAGAGAAGACAAAATCTCAAGCAGCGCAAGAGAGACCGCGAGAGGGCATTGGCAGCAGCAGCAGCACTTGTCAATATTTCCCAGTCTGTCCCTTGTGAAAATGATCAACTACCCGCTGGTGAAGATGTGGTGCACGCTGAGATTCGAAAAGAAGGCATGGTGACTACTGCCACACAGACGGCTATCACTAGGGAAGCAATGGATTCCCTCACTGCAGAGTGTAAAAATCTGCGTGCAGAACTTGATGAACTGAAGGACAGTTTGAAACGCTGTACATGGAATGAAGAATCTTTGAGACATTGGTCCTGGTCGTTGCCTTAAAATTCGAGGCCGTAATTCGCCCAGCTCTTTGTTGAAACCAAGTTGTTGATGTTGCTTGGCCCCTGGACTCTTCTTCAACCGCAGATATCTGAAAAACATTTTAATAAAAATTGTTTTCACTATGATTAGATTTGTAACAGGTTGGAGAACAATAAATTATTTATGATATATATATTAATTACTGAGTGCTGAATGTGAACATGTTTCACCCAATCCAGCCATGCAGGTACAGTGGCAGCACAGCAGGATCTGACCATCTTTCGCTATTGCTACCCAAGGTCTGAGGGGAGGATCATTCATCCGTTGAGTGTTTTACCAGAAACAGATAATATGACATACCTTATATTATTATCAGTCCCTAATTTGGATATAATATACAAGCCTAGACCTCTTACTGTCCATTTATGCATATTTTACCTGCCATTTGGTAAGTTTTCTCATGAATCATTCATTTTTGAACAAGAGGCCTTTTGTAATAAAAAAAAGCTTAACAATGTGAGTTTTCATTAGAATCACTTAAGTAGTTTTTTCACAATCACACTGTTACTGCCACGTGCGTGCTTTTCCCTTACCTTGGTCATGAGAAGAAATCGATTCTTGTTTAGGATCTGCCATATCAGCCCATCATGCACAAAACCTGCTGTAAAATACTTGTAGGCATCCAGACACTTGTATGCCTTAAGGTCCTTTTCAGTGTACGGAGATGGTGAATCGACGAGGTAATTATAAATATCTGGATATGAGAGTTCAGGCAGGTCGGCTGTTGCAAAATGCTCGGGCGATTTTAGCATGCTTCTCGGTAAAAGGTACGGATCCGTTGTGCAAACAAGGTTCAACTTCTCTCTGTAACGTTTCTTGGATTCTTCATCCAAATGCCCAACTTCGTTGGATAGCAAATCAGCCATAATTCGGATGAAATTGGTGAAAATGTAGCGCAGAAATCAAACAATCTATACAAACACGTAGGAACGAGGTGACGAGTTGACCGCCAAGATGGCGGCATAACACAAAATCACGTGATAAAACCACGTGACTGCAAAGCCTCTATTGATACACGAAAAATATATGTATGTTAAAAATGAGAGGGTGACACTACTTTGCGGATTTTCACATATCGCGGGTGGTCTTGGAACCAATTATCCCGCGATAAACGAGGGATTACTGTATTCATTTTCTAATAAGTAAGATATTGTAAATAAATTCAATAGTCTTTTTTGTAAATTTTGGCCCTGCATTAGCAAATTATATTTTTCAACCAATTGATGACAGAAATGAACTCAGAGTATCTTTCTTGCAGACACTAATGAAAATGAATAGAGATTGTGAGACAATGTAAAAGTAAACAGTCTACAGATAATAATGGTGTTAGGGTTGAATGATTATGTTGGAATGTTGACTAGAATCATTAACTTTGTTAAAACCTTCCACCTTTCCTTGACTCGTTGAACCTTTCCACATTCAGTTGTTGAAACTTTCAAAATGATGTGGAAACATTATTGCTTAGTTATCGAAAATGCTCCACTAGTATCTGTTTCCACAACCTTGTAAAACAAAGAGCCACCTCTGCACTGATTAACCAGGTTGCAGAGGTGGCCCCCGAAACCTGTTCACTCTTACCCCCACCCTGCTTTCTCTCAATAAATATTCCTTTGCAAGAGGCGAAAGTTAGACTGCTTTCAAGCACCTCTGTACCACACAGGGTGCTGATGGCTTTCTCCTCTTGCAAGCGTAAAATGGCCAAACTGTCTCACGTGTGGTTCTTGCACAAAAGGTAGAGTGGGCAAAACTCTATCAAAAGGTTTGTTTATGGCCTAATTAAGGATATGATGGAAGGTGTATAGAAAGTATATAATCTGTCCGTTACAACTGGTAGATTTCCAACTGAAATTATGATAGCACCTTCGCTATCACAAACCATTATCCTGCAAAAATCTGGTGGAAAGGATGCGTCAATTTATAGACCAGTATCTTTGCTTCCACAATGTTCTTAAATTAAGTTGTTTGTGGTCACATTGGAGAGCTTTATTGAAAAACATTCTATCTTTGACAATAAGTATGGTTTTAGAACAAAACAGTAATAGCTATCATGAAATTTATGGATGAAGTATTGATCTAAAAAAGCTTTTGATATGCTGGATCATGGAATATTACTGCAAAAATCATATAAATTTGGTGTCAAAGTTGTTTATATGTTCATTTTTGAATGATAGATAGTAGTATGTACTTTATGATGGGATCAATTTTATATCATTAAAGGTATCATGTGGGGTACCACAAGGTACGTCTTTAGGCCAAAGTTATTTGTTTTTTATTTGAATAAACTACATATGGTGTCTAAATCTGTTTACAGTAATCCCTCGTTTATCGCGGATAATTGGTTCCAAATACCACCCGCGATAAGTGAAATCCTTGAAGTTCGGTCACCCTCTCATCTGTATTATTTTTTTTTATCTGTACATTTTTTGTGTGTCCATAAATGTATATGAAACCATTTAAGTGCATATTTTATTATTAGAACATTAAATAATTGCTTCAAACGTAAATAATACATTAATAGTATAAATCAGTGTTTGTGCCGCGGCACACCGGTGTGCCGTGAGAAATGTTCAGCTGTGCCGTGGGAAATGTCCAACATTAATTACGGAGCGCATTATAAACAGGATCGCCAAACCACTGGTCAGTTAGCGCAAGGCCTGGTCAGCCACTTGCTAATCGTGCATGCGTGGTAAATCGGAGAATCTTGAGATTTAATGTTGTGGCATCGGCACATACTCAGTTTATGTGTGTGTTGCTGTGTGTTTTTACTAACACTGACACTATGACGGCTGTGGTGCGTTTTCGGTAAATAAATAAATAAATAAATCACCCTGCCTCAAATCAAAGCACGGCTGAATAACATTAACATGGAGGATTCTTAACACAGATTGTAAATATGTTTTTAGAACAACTTTTATTGTTATACATTTTTTATAACAAGGTACAAGTGTACATACTGTAAATATGTTTTTAGAACTCTTTTATTATTATAACAAATTTTCTATAACAAGGTACAAGTGTACGCACTGCAATTGTGTGGGCACTCCTTGCCTTCTGCTGGCGTGTGGGCAACTTTTGTAGGCAACATAATTCCTCAATTTAGAAGTTTTATTTTGACTTAATTATTTTTTTAATTTGGAAAAAAAATCCGCGATGTAGTGAAACCGCGATAAACGAACCACGATGTAGCGAGCGATTACTGTATAGTGTTCTTTCTGCAGATTACATTTTTTTTGTTCTGGGCAAACTTGAGTGATTTGCTCACCACTGTGTGATGTGAAGTGAAATTGGTTTAAAATGGTTTGATGTGAATCTTCTATCTTTGAATAAAAGTAAAACAAAATTCATGATAATTGGGAACTGTAAAATTAATTCATCGATGTAATTGAAATAGTTTGTAATACCAAATCTTTAGGTATTAGCTTGGACCATAAATTGAATTGGAAACAGCAAATAACATTTGTTAAATCAAATACAGAAAAATTGCTACAATACATATAAGGTGAAAGAGGATTTTAACCAACATGCATATGTTTTGTATTATTCATTGGATGTACCCTATATATGGGGGAATGCATATCCCACTCATACAAAACCAATTTTTCTTTAGGCCAAAGTTATTTAATTTGTATTTGAATAAACTAGGTATGGTGTCTAGGGAGCAACAGTGGGCCCCTAGGCGCGACGTACAGGCCCACCGGCGCGTGGATGTCCTGGCGCCCGCTAACCACTGTCCCAGCTATGGGGGAAATAGCACCCCCGCTGCCTTGTGGGTATCGTCTGGAACGAAAAGGCTAAGGGAGCAAACCCCGACAGGAAACCCGGCTTGGACTCCGTTAGGCAGACTCATGCTTTAAAAAAAGCATCGTTCTGGCAACTCCTGCAGCCAACCTGATGCCAAATGTATCGGTTCACCGTTCCTTTGGATGACAACAGGAAGGCCGAGAGGGAAGCCCTGATGCCTGGGAAACTCAAGGCTTCCATATAACTTGCCCAGGCTTCTTGCGCACTGGAGAGGACTCACCAGCCACAGCAGACGCTGTGCAAAGAGCACCTAACCTCCAGACACAAGAAATCTATGGTCTTTCGAGACTGTGATGCCGATGATGATGACCCTATCAGTGGTCCCCAACCTTTTTTGCGCCACGGACCGGTTACGTGTCAGAAACATTTTCGGGGACCGGCCTTTATATAAATAAATAATAAATTTATATAAATAAATAATGCATTTATAATAAATATATAAATACGATGAAATAAAATGATACGACTGGCATAAAAAAAAGTATAAACGACATAAAAATAAAACTCACAATTACGTTGAATTAGTGGGAGCACTGAGCTTGTTTCTCAGAAACGAGCCGGTCCCATCTAGGGGTAATCAGAGACAATGACACCCGAAGTGGTTAAGGTTTGTCTTTTAATACAGGATGCTTGGTCTCCATGCGCTGAAGCAGTTTTGAAGGCTTCATTGCTCCATTAGTTAGCCTGTCGCCACATATTATGAAGAGTGGGCTTGGCGCGTCAGAGTCACCTGTGGCGATAAATCCATATTTTAAGTAGGACTCCAGAAATTTTCTTAGAAATGCAGCTTTCCTTTTCTTAGGTCGTACCCTCTTCTTCTTCCGTCTCCTCATGGGGCTTTGTTCCCTTTCCGAAGAAGCTTTCCAAACATCTCTGTTTCTTGCTCATATTTGCTTGCTTCGCGGGCTCAACTGAGGTGACGTGACGTGACCAAGACGAGCGTCTTGACCTGAACCGACGGATGTAATTGGAAGAGAATCGCCAATTTAAAAAATATTTTTCAAAATAAATTCGTATTCATTTTTGCTAGCTTTGCGGGCTTGACTGGGGAAACATGTCACGTGACCGGGACGAGCGTCTTGACCTGAATTAATTGATTGTCGATAAAAACCTTTTTTTTTTTTTTTCTGTGCGGCTTGGCGGCCCGGTACCAAGTGACCCACGGACCAGTACAGGTCCGCGAACCAGGGGTTGGGGACCCCTGCCCTATATAACATATGGTCGAGAAATATGGGGGAATGCATATCCCACTCATACAAAACCAAATTTTCTTTAGGCCAAAGTTATTTAATTTGTATTTGAATAAACTAGGTATGGTGTCTAAATCTGTTTATAGTGTTCTTTTTGCAGATTAATTTTTTTGTTCTGGGCAAATTTAAGTGATTTGATCACCACTGTGGAATGTGAAGTGAAATTGGTTAAAATGGTTTGATGTGAAACTTTTATCTTTGAATATAAGTAAAACAAAAGTCATGATAATTGGGAACTGTAAAATTAATTCATCGATGTAATTGATATAGTTTGTAACACTAAATCCTTAGGTATTTTTTGGACCATAAATTGAATTGGAAAAGGCAAATAACATTTGTTAAATCAAAACCAGAAAAATCAATTCCTACAATACATATAAGGTGAAAGAGGATTTTAAACAAAATGCGTATGTTTTGTATTATTCATTGTTGGTCACCACTGTGGAATGTGAAGTGAAATTGGTTAAAATGGTTTGATGTAAAACTATCTTTGAATATAAGTAAAACAAAATTCATGATAATTGGGAACTGTAAAATTAATTCATCTGTCTGCTGGGAACGTCTGGCGGAATCCCCTGTCAGGAAGAGCTTCAACTCCCACCTCCGGCAGAGCTTTTCCCACGGGGAGGCGGGGGACATTGAGTCCGAGTGGACCTTGTTCCGCGCCTCCATTGTTGAGGCGGCCGACCGGAGCTGTGGCCGTAAGGTCATTGGTGCCTGTCGTGGCGGCAATCCCCGAACCCGCTGGTGGATACCGGCGGTAAGGGATGCCGTCAAGCTGAAGAAGGAGTCCTATTCGGGCCGTTTTGGCCTGCGGGACTCCAGAGGCAGCTGACAGGTACCGGATGGCCAAGCGGAACGCGGCTTCGGCGGTTGCTGAGGCAAAAACCCGGGCGTGGGAGGAGTTTGGCGAGGCCATGGAGAATGACTTCCGGACGGCTTCGAGGAAATTCTGGTCCACCATCCGGCATCTCAGGAGGGGGAAGCAGTGCAACGTCAACACTGTTTACAGTGGAGATGGCGTGCTGCTGACCTCGACTCGGGACGTCGTGTGTCGGTGGGGAGAATACTTCGAAGACCTCCTCAATTCCACCTACACGCCTTCCATTGTGGAAGCAGGGCCTGGGGACTCTGAGGCGGACTCTCCAATCTCTGGGGTCGAAGTCACTGAGGTAGTTAAAAAACTCCTCGGTGGCAAGGCCCCGGGGGTGGATGAGATCCGCCCGGATTTCTTAAGGGCTCTGGATGTTGTGGGGCTGTCATGGCTGACACGTCTCTACAACATCGCGTGGACATCGGGGACAGTGCCTCTGGATTGGCAGACTGGGGTGGTGGTTCCCCTCTTTAAGAAGGGGGACCGGAGGGTGTGTTCCAATTACAGGGGAATTACACTCCTCAGCCTCCCTGGTAAGGTCTATTCAGTGGTGCTGGAGAGGAGGGTCCGTCGGGAGGTCGAACCTCGGATTCAGGAGGAACAGTGTGGCTTTCGTCCTGGCCGTGGAACAGTGGACCAGCTCTTCACCCTCAGCAGGATCCTCGAGGGTGCATGGGAGTTCGCCCAACCAGTCCACATGTGTTTTGTGGACTTGGAGAAGGCGTTCGACCGTGTCCCTCGGGAGGTTCTGTGGGGGGTACTTCGGGAGTATGGGGTACCGAGCCAACTGATAAGGGTCCCTGTATCACCGATGCCAGAGTTTGGTCCGCATTTCTGGCAGTAAGTCGGATTCGTTCCCAGTGAGGGTGGGACTCCGCCAAGGCTGCCCTTTGTCACCGATTCTGTTCATCATTTTTATGGACAGAATTTCTAGGCGCAGCCGAGGCGTTGAGGGTGTCCGGTTTGGGGACCTCAGCATTGCGTCTCTGCTTTTTGCAGACGACGTGGTGCTGTTGGCTTCTTCAGGCCGTGATCTCCAGCTCTCACTGGAGCGGTTCGCAGCCGAGTGTGAAGCGGTCGGGATGAGGGTCAGCACCTCCAAATCCGAGTCCATGGTCCTCGATCGGAAAAGGGTGGAATGCCCTCTCCAGATCGGGGATGAGATCCTGCCCCAAGTGGAGGAGTATCTTGGGGTCTTGTTCACGAGTGAGGGGAGGATGGAGCGCGAGATCAACAGGCGGATCGGTGCAGCGTCGGCAGTAATGCGGACACTGTACCGGTCCGTCGTGGTAAAGAGAGAGCTGAGCCAAAAGGCAAAGCTCTCAATTTACCGGTCGATTTACGCTCCTACCCTCACCTATGGTCACGAGCTATGGGTCGTGACCGAAAGAACGAGATCCCGGATACAAGCGGCCGAAATGAGTTTTCTCCGCAGGATGTCCGGGCTCTCCCTTAGAGATAGGGTGAGAAGTTCGGTCATCCGGGAGAGACTCGGAGTAGAGTCGCTACTCCTCCGCGTTGAGAGGAGCCAGATGAGGTGGCTCGGGCATCTCATCAGGATGCCTCCTTGACGCCTCCCTGGGGAGGTGTTCCGGACATGTCCCACCGGTAGGAGACCCCAGGGACGACCCAGGACGCGCTGGAGAGACTATGTCTCTCAGCTGGCCTGGGAACGCCTTGGGATCCTCCGGGATGAGCTCGATGAAGTGGCTGGGGAGAGGGAAGTCTGGGAGTCCCTCCTGAAGCTGCTGCCCCCGCGACCCGACCCCGGATAAGCGGAAGAAGATGGATGGATGGATGCATAATTCATCGATGTAATTGAAATAGTTTGTAATACTAAATCCTTAGGTATTTTTTGGACCATAAATTGAATTGGAAGATGCAAATAACATTTGTTAAATCAAAAACAGAAAAACCAATTGCTACAATACATATAAGGTGAAAGAGGATTTTAAACTAAATGCATGTTTTGTATTATTCATTGTTGATTGTATCCTATATAACATATGGTCTAGAAATATGGGGGAATGCATATCCCACTCATACAAAAGTTATTTTCATTTTAGAAAAGATATCTGTAAGGATTATAACGAAGTAAATTCATAGAGAACCATCAAATAATTATTTATAGGTTTAAGGGACGGTAAACCGAGGATGGTTCATTTTCAGTATACATATGTATTTTTTTCATCAGGAAAATGAAGAGGTTAGCATTTTCTATTTTGTCCATTCATCTTGGAGGAATAATGAAACAACAAATGCCTTTAAAAACACCCACTTCTATTGAGGAATAGGGCCACACACCCCTCCCCTCCATGTCTTGGTTGATGACGTCATGGAAGGAAGCAATCACAATTTCCCCATAGGAAATTATTGTACAGACTGTCGCTTAAAATGTCCAAAAACAGCTATCAATTGGCACCAAAATTTACATGGACATCTGTACTTATGACTACTTTCATATATCGATTAGTGTAGAAAAGGCTGCCAGAGGACTGTAAGACTGACCCCTTTAAAGGGTCAGAGCTTAGAGCCCGAGCTGCGACATATGTAGAGGGAGAGAAAAGGCAGAAGAGAAAGGAGAGACGGTGGCCAGACTTTGCGAGTTTTGTTTGGTCATTTACAGTGGGGCAAAAAAGTATTTAGTCAGCCACCGATTGTGCAAGTTCTCCCACTTGAAAGATGAGAGATGCCTGTAATTTTCATCATAGGTATACTTCAACTATGAGAGACAACATTATAAAAAAAATCCAGAAAATCACATTGTTTTATTTTTAAAGGGTTTATTTGTAAATTATGGTGGAAAACAAGTATTTGATCAAACATGGCCTCGATCTGGGGTTCCACGCAAGATCTCACCCCGTGTACCTAGTGAATGACTTGCAGAGAGCTGAGACCAAAGTAACAAATACTACCATCAGTAACACACTACGCCGCCAGGGACTCAAATCCTGGAGTGCCAGACGTGTCCCCCTGCTTAAGCCAGTACATGTCCAGGCCTGTCTGAAGTTTGATAGAGAGCATTTGGATGATCCAGAAGAGGATTGGGAGAAGGTCATATGGAATGTCAAATTTCAGACGGGCCTGGACATGTACTGGCTTAAGCAGGGGGGCAAAATTCCCAAAATTGCCAAGTTAAAAAATTTCACGTTTTCACGTTTAAATTTTGCGCAAAATTTCGCAAAATTTTGGTTTTCACTTCAAATTTCTACATTTTTCAACCGATTCAACCCATTCCAATATTAAACTGTTCATCTTTTGGCTTTATTGTCTGCATGAGCTTATGAATGGAAGAAGAATTGGCTTCCGGCCTGAGTGTGAGGGTGGTCTCACAATAATTCACCGTGTGAAGTGGAAAGTCACTGCTCTCTCTGTCCCTCCATTCAGGTCATTCGAGTGTATTGCATGCAAATTGTCCGGTCGCATTCCTACCATTATCGCCACTGTTTACCGTCCACCTAAGCCCCACCCAGAGTTTTTAAATGACATTGCTGCTTTTCTTGCCCATCTTTCCACACTCTCACCTAACGCGATTCTGCTGGGCGATTTCAACATCCATATGGACAATGCTGCTCTCCCCCTCACCCGTGACTTCTCATCCTGCCTTGAGAGCTCCGGGTTTCACATCTTCACTGACTTTCCTACCCACATTAAAGGCCACACACTGGATTTAATCTGTTGCTCCGGTCGCACTCTCTCCACCTGTACAGCTGATCATCTCCCCATCACGGACCACTTCCTCCTCTCTTTTAAAGTCACGCTCCGCCTCTCCATAACAAAGCCACCTCGTCTCATCTCATTCCGTAACATCAAGGACATAAATACTGACACTCTCTCCTCCACCATTGCCTCGCTACCATTCCTCTCCTGATGAACTGGTTCTCCACTACAACAACTCACTTACCAACATTCTCAACTCCCTCGCTCCAGTCAGAACCCGGTCTGTTTCTTTCACCCATTCTGCCCCCTAGTTCACCCCTGCTCTCCGCTCCATGAAGTCGAAAGGACGTCAACTTGAACGCCTCCATAAAAGACTGGTCTCGCTGTTCACCTGGACATGTACAATAACCACATTTTACAGTACAATGACTCTATTGCTTCAGCCAAATCCACTTACTTTTCCAGTCTTATTTCATCCAACCGTGGGAACCCTGAGGCTCTTTTTTCACTCCTCAACAAAATTCATCAACCCCAAGATCTCCCACCCCCCCACCTGTATTCCTCCGACACTTGCATCTCACTTCTTTTGTTTTTTACTCAAAAAATTGACAAAATCCACCAGCAACTGAGCCCCTCTTCCCCTTCTCCCTACTCCTCCTAACCTCTCTCGTACAGTCTGCCTTTCTCTTCATTTCAACTCCCTGACCCCTCTGCTATTTCTGCTATTTCATCTCCAAAATCCAAATCGTCCACATGTCAGTTAGACCCACTTCATACTGCCCTGATCCTATCCTGCCTCTCCTCACTGCTCTCTATCATCACTGCCATCATCCACTCCTCTCTCAGTAGTGGCTCTGTTCCCTTACATTACAAAACTGCTGCTGTCTCCCCAATTTTTAAAAAAGCTGGTTCAGATCCCAACAACTTCAATAACCTCCGCCCCATTTCCAATTTACCTTTCATCTCTAAAATTCTTGAAAAAATATTAGCCATAGCACCAAAACAGCCCTCCTAAAAATCACCAATGACCTCCTCACTGCAGCCGATTCCGGTTTACTCTCCATCCTCATCCTCCTTGACCTGAGTGCGGCCTTTGACACTATCTCTCATTCCATTGTCCTCAATAGACATCGGTATCTCTGGCACCCCCCTCGAATGGTTTCACTCCTCCCTCTCAGGCCACACTCAGTTCATCCAACTTAAATCCTTCCGTTCCCAATCCTCCCCTGTCTCCACTGGTGTCCCCCAGGGCTCTGTCCTGGGTTAAGTTAAAGTTAAAGTCCCAATGATTGTCACACACACATCTGGGTGTGGTGAAATTTGTTCTCTGCATTTAACCCATCCCCATGTGATTTTAATCCATCCCCTGGGGGAGAGGGGAGCAGTGAGCAGCAGCGGTGCCGCGCTCGGGAATCATTTGGTGATCTAACCCCCCAATTCCAACCCTTAATGCTGAGTGCCAAGCAGGGAGGCAATGGGTCCCATTTTTATAGTCTTTGGTATGACCCGGCCGGGGTTTGAACCCACAACCTTCCAGTCTCAGGGCGGACACTCTACCACTAGGCCACTGAGCTGGGTCCCCTCCTTTTCATCGCTTACCTCCTCCCTCTTGGTCTTATTTTCCGTAAATTCAATGTCCTCTTTCACTGCTTCGCGGATGACACCCAGCTCTATCTGTCCACCAAACCCAACTCCACCCTCCCTTCCTCTTCCCTGACTCACTGCCTCTCTGAACTACAAACCTGGTTCACCTCCAATTTTCTCAAACTTAACAGTGATAAAACTGAAATCCTTTTGGTTGGTTCTACATCCGCTCTATCAAAAGTTGACAGCTTCTCCCTCCCCATTGACAGCTCCTTAGTTTCCCCCTCTCCCCAGGTTAAGAGTCTGGGTGTCATCCTCGATGGCACACTCTCCTTCTCTTCCCATATCAACACCACTACCCGCAATGCTTACTTTCATCTCCGCAATATCAATCGCCTCCGCCCCTCTCTCACCCCCCACTCCACCTCTATTCTTGTTCATAGCCTCGTCACCTCCCATCTTGATTATTGTACCTCTCTCCTCTTCGGTCTCCCCCAGAAATTTATCCATAAGCTCCAACTGGTCCAGAATTCAGCTGCTCGAATCATGCTCTCTGCTCCCAAACTTTGGAACACACTTCCGCCTGACATCCGCAATATTGACTCCCTCCCACAGTTTAAATCCACTCTCAAGACCCACCTATTCAGGACAGCATTTCATCTCTAGTGGCCTTACTGTTGTTGTTTTTAACATGTTTTCACAATCTTCTTTACTGTATGATATTGTTTTAATTTGTTTTTAACTTGTTTTTAACTTTTTAACTCTTGTAAAGTGACCTTGAGTGACCTGAAAGGCGCTGCTAAATTAAATGTATTATTATTATTATCTTTTGCCTACTTATTTCAGAACTTGCCACAATCCAGGGGTGTTGACAGTTGAAAGACAAGTCAATTGAAGTTAAAAATGTGCTCTTCATCAAACCTAGATAGGATGAACAGATTTAGGCAGGATTTGACACAAATATGGACCCTTCATGCTCCAACTTTTTCCATTCATCTTCCATTCCATATAAGGTGTGAGTGAGTGAGTGAGCGAGTGAGCGCGTGCGCGCGTGCGCATGCATGCATGCAAAGCTTCAGTACTTATATGGGGCTGTAAATGGACATACAGTATGCACATCTGCCAATCATATGAAATGGTGTTTTGGAAACATTCAAGATCGCACTGGCACAAGAATAACAAATGCGCATAACTGCTTTTTGCATTGACTAAGAATAGGTGTCAAGTGCGTCGTTTGGGTTCCCTAACAAAATAGTGCCAAAGGGGTGCATATTTTTCTCTTACACCCATATTTCACACATTGTCAAATTTTGTTAAACAGCAGAAAATTATACAAACGTCTCATCTCAGCTGTTTGTCAGTACTTACAGCACATACAGATCATATACGTATAGAACAATTTCACAGTGTCACAATTAAGATTAAAGATTAAAGTCCCAATGATCGTCACACACACACCTGGGTGTGGTGAAATTTGTCCTCTGCATTTAACCCATCCCCGTGTGATTTTAATCCATCCCCTGGGGGAGAGGGGAGCAGTGAGCAGCAGCGGTGCCGCGCTCGGGAATCAGTTGGTGATCTAACCCCCCAATTCCAACCCTTAATGCTGAGTGCCAAGCAGGGAGGCAATGGGTCCCATTTTTATAGTCTTTGGTATGACCCGGCCGGGGTTTGAACCCACAACCTTCCAGTCTCAGGGCGGACACTCTACCACTAGGCCACTGAGCTGTTAGCTGTTAGTTACAATTGCTAGCACAACAGTGGAAAAAGGTAACTAAATCCATCCATGCATGCATTATCTGAACCGCTTATCCTGACGAGGATTGTGGGCATGCTGGAGCCTATCCCAGCTGACTTCGGACAGTAGACAGAGGACACCTTGAACTGTATCCGGAGAAAACCAACACGGGCATGAGGAGAACATGCAGACTCCACACAGGAAGGCCAGAGCCGGAATCGAACCTACACCTCTGAACTTTGAGGCAGACGTGTGAACCAGTCTACCATCGTTCCACCGCCAGGTAGAGTGGCCAGCAGGTCCTGAGCAGTCTGAGCAGCTTCAGTCTGCTTATAGGCTGGGCTGACCCTGGTGTCAAGGCAACAATACTAGGCATTTTGCAGTTTGCCTTCTCGTACTTTCTTGTGTCCTTGTGACCTGTGAAGTGTCATCAGTCACAGTACCAAGTATTGTTCCAGTTGATAGCACAAATATACCAAGATCACAGGGAATACTCAGATGGTTCTTCTCAGATAGCTTAATCCAAGGATGCATTGGTTGGATACCTGTAAAGGTTAGGCTTGGAAAATATCCCAGGATTTATTTTCTGCTGCCATCAATACAATACAATAGAACTATATCTATATCGCACATCTCACACAGCTGCAGCTGTAATGAACCACTTTGCATATAACATAAAATAACAATACAGTAATATAACACTGTGTAAAGTAAAGTAAAACACAAATGACACTAGCACATGAACAGTAGACACCAGAAGAACAACGTCAGTCTTATGGTGGGTCAAAAGCCAAAGAATAAAAATAAGAAATTAGCCTTCTGGAACGGATCAGTTCGTCTGTCCGCCATGATCAACGAAAACTGAAAATTTCATTGGTTGAATTTATATTAGTGGTGTCAGTTTAACGCGTTAATGCGATTAATCCAACCCTATTTTAATGGCATACATTTTTTTAATCGCGCAATTAAAGCTCATTTTGGCCTCATAAAATTTGCACTCTTTTCATGCACTGTTGCCGTAGAAAAACTACAACACCTCAACGAGACCGGAAATAAACGTCAAGCATGCCACACTGGTGACACTTTCCAGGGCTTGTTGTGCAGAGAAACGAGTTTTAAAAATGGTTTGTTGTAGACTTAATCCTTGTTTATATTGTTAGGCTACGGATTTTAGTTATTGATCTGACTCCAAATTGTGATCAACACTTAACACAAGAATTGTTACGTCCTAATCCACACACTGGTACACCTAACAATTTTGCGAGTTCGTTCTGTCAAAGAGAAGACCAGTAGATCAATTGGGCCGAATTTACCAATTGTTTAATCCTGACAAAGCAAACTAATACAGGCGCCTGGGTCCCCCGGGTCCCTCGCACTAAGATTCGTGTGTTCTTGTGACCATCAAGAGACAACACATTCTTCCGGGTTGCCCAGTTTTAAAGAAACACAATATGAATATTCAAGCATGCAAAATATTGTGTGGTGATTGGTTGATGGTCATCTCCTCGTTTGGGTTTTTCCGCTCAGCGCAGGTGTCTGGTCTCAGTTGTGGGCGGTTGGGTCTGGACCACAATGACGAGTTGTTATTCGCGTTCCTCACCGGCCTTGAGATGTCCTCCCTGTCTGGACATCCTGTTCCACAATACTTTGTAGAAAACAAATTCATGTAGCCTGCACATTCCTTTCCACTTAATATGCGACCACACTACTACTAGAAATTATATTGATACGATTACATATGTCTAACGCAGCCTTAATCAAATATGTTTGCAAACTGCCGAAAGTACATTTCCCTTTAACATTTAATGTGCATGTTGTATTTTTCATATTGCCCAAATTTTCAATTCTTAGAATGGATTGTTGAGGGGCTGTTGGTGTGACTTTTAAAAAATGGAATCCAAGTCAATAAAAGAATTGTCTGTCTGCATAAGAAAATCAATCCTCTTCTTCATGTTAAGTGTATCAAAATTTGCTAAAATAATGATCAGAATCAGAATCAGAATCAGAATCAGCTTTATTGTCAATTCCTTCATGCTAGGACACACAAAGAAACCGAAATACCGTTCCCCCTATCCCACGGTGACTAGACACAGCACACGATTAACACACAAGTAAAACAACGGGGAGAGAGTTCAGGACCCCAACAGCCCGGAGATCACAAACTTCGCCAGTGGCGAGCAGTGCTGGCATCTCACAACAAAGTCCCGGCACCATTCTTCACGGATGTAGACGCACAGTCCACCTCCACGCGATGTTCCCCCTCGTACAATGGCCCGGTCCGCCCGATAGCGCGCCATCCGCTCCAGACGCACAGCAGCTACGCACTGTCCGGTCCGCAGAACTCAGCAGGCATGTTGATGTCCAGCGATCGAACGTCCGTGATGGCACAGAACAAAAGTTTTTTTTTTTTACAATGCAAGCCAGTTGCAGGGCACACATAGAAAAACAATCATTTGCACTCACACCCACAACTACGGGCAATTTGGAATGGTCAATCAACCTACCATGCATGTTTTCGGAATGTAAAAGAAACTCGAGTATCCGGAGGAAACCCACACTGTCAGGATCGGAATGGAGCAGGGCGACCAAATGCAGCTTGGACCAGGGAAAAGGTAGTTGGAAGGGAGGATGAGGGGAACAAACCAACAGAACCGGCAAACTAACATAACTTAACGGACCGACCGACAGACTGGCTAACCGAAACAGAACTGACAAAGACAGGAACCAAGAAACAAGAAGACATCAACGATCCAACAGGGGAGTGAGGGGCAGACAAGACTTAAATACAAGACAGCTAACGAGACGCAGGTGAGGATGATCACACTGATCATGGACACACAGGAGGGGAGGGGCGAGTCGTGACACACGGGCATGGGGGAAAACATGCAAACTCCACACAGGAAGGCCGCAGCCTCTGAACTTTGTTTACAATAAATAAAAATGTGTGGTTAACTCATGGTTAATCGCACATTTTATTTATTGTAAAAAAAGAAAAAAAGAAAATCGCTTTTTTTCTGTGCCACTATTTTAGCAAATTTCGATTTTTTTTTAGAATAAATAAAATGCGATTAACTATGAAACACACACCCACACTCACACAATTACAAACAAGCATCTGAAGTCTGAACTTTAGCGCGTTCTCCAGATCTCCGACGGCTGGTTCCACCACAGCGATTATCCACCAAGCGGCACGCACGCACGCACACACACGCACGTACATGCACACACATGCAGTCCCAAGTATTGTTCCAGTTGATAGCATTAGCATTCCATCCACCATCATGCATGATGTCCAGCAAAAGACAGTGACTACCAAACTATTAATTACACTGATTTATTTTGTATTGTATAACAGGAACACATTGGTGATATAAACCTATGTCTCATATGAAGGCAAATTATTTGCATACATAAATATTTATTAATTTTGGCATTTTGCTTGAAATATGCATTAGAGCAATTCATTTCTAATATTTATATTTTGTAAAGCATCTTCTATCAATACAAACATCATTCAAAGTCTGTGACCTCACATTATAAATTAATACATTGAACATTATATCCACACTACATAATTAAAGAACCTTATATCCTACACTATATAATTAAAGAACCTCATTACAAGTTTACTCTTCCAGCTATAGTTGCAGATTTTGCATTTTGCTTTTGTAATTTGGAAGCATTATTTGAGACGGGGCGACCAAATGCAGCACGATCCTTTATTGAACAGGGGAAAGGGGAAGTGGAACACTGGACTGCCGGTCTGGCTGGTGTGGCTGAGCAGAAGAGCGCAGCCCGTAGTCGGAGGCAGGCAGGTGGTCGAGGCAGGCGGCGATCAGAAAGTGGTCAAGGACAGGCAAGTAGTCAGGGCAGGCAGCAAGCAAGGCGAGTCGGGTCAGAACACAAGCAAAGTCGACAACGGAAATCGTTCGGGCAGGGAGCAGGGTGCAGTGAGATGGACGCAGTGAGCAGGACGCAGTGAGCAGGACGCAGTGAGCAGGACGCAGTGAGCAGGACGCAGTGGCGTCACGGGCAGGGTAAGGAGACGAACTGACAACCACTGGCTTGAGTCACTGAGTTTAAATAGAGTGGACCCAACGAGCCGTGGCAGGTGCTGGTGCTTAGCTTGATTGGCGGCGTGGCTGGAAGTCAAGTGACGCAGGCACGTGACATTATTAGATTAATTAATGGTTAATTATAAAGTGCACATTTTCACTGTTCAAATTTTAATTGTAGCTGCAACAAAGCGCTTTATATAAAAATAATGATACAACTACAAGGATAGTGAAAACATTAAATTGAAACACAAATTAATAACACAAACACAAAGCAGACACCAGGAAGCAATGGACCAATGCAATAAGAGGCATAACAATAAATTTGTCGAACTAGTGCCCCCTCAAAAGCCATCCTTGTTGGTCAATGAGGAAAATGCTACCTCACATCTCAAAGTGGTCCATCTTACATCTCTCTCAGATCAGTTGAAGCAAAATTCCAACAGCAACATCCGATTGGATCAGGAGGGTCAAGAGGGCAGGACAACCCAGAACAGCTGGAGAGACTATGTCTCCTGCCTGGCCTGGGAACATCTACGCAAGAGCTGGAAGCTGGGCAGAAGGATTCCCTGCTGAAGCTGCTGCTCTCGCAAATCGACTCCAGATAAACGGTAGATGATTGATGAATTAGATGTTAGGGTTTAAAAACTAACTAAAATGAGATTACTTCCAAGACGAAGCACCTTCCACGCTCTCCAAACTCAACCTTTTAAGAAAAAAACATCAAAGTCAAAGTGGTGTCAACTTTTAAGAAAAAAAATCAAGTCATTTGGTGTGTGAGCCCATAACTGCATGGGTGAGTAACAGATTCAGTGACCAAGTGCTTGCTTGAGTGAGTGAGTGAGTGAGTGAGTGAGTGAATGAGTGAGTGAGTGAGTGAGTGAGTGAGTGAGTGAGTGAGTGAGTGAGTGAGTGAGTGAGTGAGTGAGTGAGTGAGTGAGTGAGCGAGTGAGCGAGTGGGCGAGCGAGCGCTTGAGTGAGTGACTGGGTAGATCAGTAAGCAGTAAGCAGGTAAGTAACTGGTATGTGAGCGGGGTTACTAAGTAAGCACGCAAGCACACAATGAACTCAAGTAACAAGGAAATCCATCGTAAAGATAGATGCCTGTATGAAATATATGTTCAAAATGACTCAGTCATACATGAGACCACAACAATTGGTGCAGTTAAATCGCACACCCTGTGTCCTCTCTCTCTCTGGCCTTTGGGATTCGTTATACTGCCTGCAGTAATCTATGGAGCAATGCTATAGCCTCGTTAGTCCAGTAAGCAAAATTTTATCCATGCCTATTTGATTTTAGTTTAGAGACAAAGTAAAACTTTAAAATAATGTAGGGACTATTTGAACTATATGGCATGCACAACAATTTACGAGAGACTTATCGGTCACAGTAAAGGTGTAGCGTAATTTTACTTCTGAATAAAAAAAACATACAAAAGTCAATAACTAATTTCTTAAAAACCCATTTCTTATCATCCTCCCATAGGGTTTTCCAACGGTAAGACGTCAGCACTTTTTCCGTTGTACGACGTCTTCCATGGTGACCCCCGCTGCCCAGATCGCTGTCGCAACTCTGCAGTACATCGCAAATTTGCCCTAATAATTGTAATACGGTCACAATTTCAGGCAAATGTGCAGGACAACTCCAAGACAGTGGGAGCAGAAAAACTAAGCATGTGAACGTGTTACAAATGCGGGAAAGAAGGTCATATCAAGCTTGGTTGTCCAGATTGGAAACGTAAAACTAAGCAGAAAACTCACAAGGCTAAGAGCATGATGTGTGAAGATGAAGAAGATTCATATGAAACTGCCTTTGTCACTAAGGAAGTACGCTCAACTAACAAATAGCAACAAGCTGAATGGTTGATTGATTCAGGAGCATCAACGCACATGACGTGACAAATATATACTTCAAGAATACCAACAGTTTTCAAGTGCACAGTCTGTAAAACTAGGTGATTCAAGATTCAAGAGATTCAAGAGTTTTTATTCGCCATGTTTGAGCGTGCCAAACAAGGAATTTGACTTCGGTACATCACTGCCTCTGTTCAACATTTAGGTGACTAACAACACTCAGGACATGTGAAAAATGACAAATATTCTCAAACATCCCCTTATCTTAAACTCCCAGGAGGGCAAGGAAAAACTCAAAACTCCAGCTAGGGGAAATGAGAAACCTTGAGAAGAGACCACAGATGGGAGGGTCCCTCTTCCAGGATGACCAGGCTGCAATGGATGCAGAGAGGACACAGTGTAGACAATTCAAAAAAGGTGTGGAGAGCAGGATGTTATTGCACAGCAATGACTCTGAGACTCTAAGAGTGGTGTGAGTTCATTAGAGCAACAGCCTGGGGGAAGAAGCTGTCTCTGTGTCTGCTGGTTTTGGCGTACAGAGCTCTATAACGCCGTCCGGAGGGGAGTAGTTCAAACAGACTGCAACCTGGGTGAGAAGGGTCTGTAGAGATGTTACTTGCACGTTTCCTGGTCCTGGCCTGTCCAAGTCTTGGATAGATGACGGTAGGGTGGTTGAACTTGACGCCCTTGGAATAGGAAACGTCAATTCGAAAATGATCTTCACACGAAGTGATGCAAAACATGTCAAGATGTATGATGTTCTCTATGTTCCAAAGCTAGCAGGGAATGTGTTCTCAGTGGGAGCTGCTACCAAAAAATGAAATACAGTGCAGTTCAAGAAGTCTTATTGCTACATACGTGGAAAAAATGTCACTCTCCTTGGAGCCAGAACTCAAAGAGCTGATGGACTGCTGCTCAGCTGGGTGTTGAAAGAGCTGTACCTGTCAGTTACGGTGCAGCACTTGCAGCTAGTCTGTGGCACCAATGCCTGAAACACAACTGCAAGCTGAAGGAAGTAAATGATCTGGTAAAAGGAGTGGACTTCTCTCCAGACAGGTTCCTTTCTGTGACGGGTGTGTGGAAGGGAAGCTGGCCAAACGTCCATCAAGTTGATTGGACGAATACACTCCAAACGCAGAATGCAGCTAATTCATACTGTAGTGATGTCTGTGGTCCCATGCAGACTGAATCGATTCGTTGGAGCAAAATATTTTGTGACATTCAGGGTGTATTCAGACCTGACTGTTTGGTCCGCTTTAAAAGGACCAGGGTTCGATTGCAACGCTTGTCCAGACCTTTTGTTCAGGTGTGAATAAACGTAAACGAATTCTGGTGCGGACTTAAGAAAGGGACCGAGACCCACATTTTCAAGTGGTCTCGGTTCGCTTCCAAACGAACCCTGGTGCGGTTTGCTTTAGGTGTGAATACAAACAGCGAAGATACGAACCAACAGCACAAATATGCAGAGCAGGAACGCAGCGCGTAGGACTCGCATGTTTTTTGCGGGTCTGTGCTCTGTGTGCTGCCCCTGGTCATTGCTGTCCAATGGGAGCACAGATTGTCACAAGTGTGGATGTGTATACTGAATAGGAACTGCATCAAACAAAAAAAATTGAGTCCGCTTTTGGTCCGGACCAAACAAGCGGACTAAAGGACTTTTCTGGTCTGAATACACCCTCTTAGATGACTACTCGAGATGCTGCAAAGTATACTCCATGAGACAGAAGAATGACGTGTTACAGTTTTGCCAGTTTGCCTGTATGCCCCTTTGGGCCACAGTGCCTGTTACCTTTTTGCCAATAATTCAGTAAAGCAATCAAAACCAACCGAGCCAACAGTCCTCAGGCTCCCCAACAATAGCGGTAGCAGTTTGCATTATTTTATTGCAATGTTTTTCCTTATTCAGATTTGTTTCAAGACTACAGTTACAGTTAGACTTCACTTTGATGGTTAATGCAGTTATTGCAATTTTGTTGTTTTATCACAGTAGATTGGTTTATTTACATTTTAAAAACCAGAAGCCATTCAGTGAAGAAGAAAAAAACGAGGGGTGACAGGATTCTGACTTTTTTTCTCAGAATTCTGACTTTAAAGTCAGAATTCCCAATTTCTGACTTTAAAGTCAGAATTCTGACTTTATTCTCAGAATTATATATAGTTTAGTCAGAAATTGGGAATTCTGACTTTAAATTCAGAATTCTGAGAATAAAGTCAGAATTCTGACTTTAAAGTCAGAATTCCCAATTTCTGACTTTAAACTCAGAATTCTGACTTTATTCTCAGAATTCTGACTTTAAAGTCGGAATTCTGACTTTATTCTCAGAATTCTGAGAATAAAGTCAGAATTCTGACTTTATGGCGTGGGGTGGCGGAGGGAAAGTCAGTGTGGTGTGGTTTTGACCAGAGAGGACATTATGTCGTCAACGAGTGACTTTTTGCGTGCCAGAGGATTGCCGGAGGACATCATTTCACACTTGGAGGAGCAGGGGGTGAGTAAATAAAGCATTGTGTTCATTTTGGTGACTGTTGCGTATATAACTGGCTCCGTGTAGCATGTAGCTCTGTTGCTAATTGATAGCTCTTGACGGGACGCGCCGCATTTACACGTAAAGAAGCATTATGCGTATTTTTGTTCATTCAGTAGTCAGTGTCATTAAACCGATGACGTAATGCACGATTATAAATATATATACACGTCACGGCAACGTCACAAAGCGTCAGTAAAACACCGTGACTCGCGGCATCAAACCCCTTATGCCTTGCTGACTCTCCATACCACAATCCAACGCTAGATCATTTTAAGTATGTACACCAGGGGTCTCCAAACTACGGCCCGCGGGCCGCAGTTGGCCCGCGGTCCAGTTTTTATTGGCCCGCAGCAAATTCTGAAAACATAATTGAATATTATTCTGGAAAATGTGGGTCATTAAGGAATATTTAAAGGTCAAGAAGGCATTGCAAGACTAAAAAAACATAGTACCGTAATTTTCGGACTATAAGTCGCGGTTTTTTTCATAGTTTGGGTGGGGGGGCGACTTATACTCAGGAGCGCTCGGCCGGGTGGCTGTCCAGGGACGGTGGATGGGGCTCGGACAATGCTTTTACGCACGCCCGGTCCTACTCTACCGAGCTGTCTTTCAGCTCAGTGGATGGAAGTCGAGGGCCGGCGCTCAGCCGGGTGGCTGTCCGAGGACGGTGGATGGGCCTCGGTCATGGCTTTTACGTACGCCCAGTCTTATTCTATGGAGCTCTGTTTCACTTCCGTGGCTGGAAGTCCACGCCGCCACACGCCTGTAAGTTTGTTTTGTTAAATAAAGAGCCGTTTACCAAACCCACGTCTTTCCTTGAACTTTGTTAACGCTACAATATAGTTATATAGTAGATCTGTGGAATAACGACGAGGCTGACGTCAGGGCGCACGCGCGGCGATGTTGACAAAGGACGAGGAATTTGATCGATGGATTTAATGATTTAGAGTGCACAGATGGTTTGATAACATTATTGCTTATATAATAGTTATTTGATATATAATTTATATATCGTTATATGGGCCTGTGGAATATTTTTAAGTGCAAGAGCCGTCAGCGGCGCGCACGCATTGTTGACAAAGGACGATTGATGGATTTAATGAATTGGAGTGACGCAGATGGTTTTATTAACGTGTTATTTATGTAATAGTTTTTTGAATAACTCTGAATTTTACGTCAGGGCCGTTCTCAGCTCTTAGTTTGTGTTTATGTCACGTTAGCATAGCTATCGTTTAGCCCAGGGGTGGGCAAACTACGGCCAGCGGGCCACATCCGGCTCACGGGGCCGTTTAATCCGGCCCGCCAACCCTGAATTAATTGTATTATTAAACTTTTTTTTTTGTTATTTTGCCTGCAATGACTGCGTTTCCCCAGTAGATGGGGAACCGCTCGCCTGCGCATTTACTACCGGAAGCCGTGTCAGAAAGCTCGGTGCACACTCACAAGTGCGTGTACGTACGTACTCAGTAGTACGGACATGGCGCACTCGCGCTCTATTTGTATCAGTCCCGAATTTAGAGCGTGGGCTGTGACGACAGCATTCTTGTAATTCGCTCGCTGAGCTTTCAGATACAGTTTTACGCTAAAGCCACCCACAAACCTTCCCCTGGAATCCTTCCATTAAAATGAGTGGCCCGAAGAAAAGAAGTGAGTGCCGAATGTTAAAAGAGTGGCCAATTTGGCTCGACGTACACGACGTGACGTTCAGCCACATCAACCCGTCACAGATCGAGGTAAACGGATCTCTCCTAAGAATTGCCACAACAAATTTGACTCCAGACTATGATGCACTAGCAAAAAAGGGAGACCAACAACACTGTTCCCACTGAAAATGAAGGGGAGGCTCTCAAGTTTGTTGTAAAAAAATGCATTTTGAATATGATTTGTACACATAGCAGGGATTGAAACTAGCGACCATTCTCATTTTCAAACAATGCAGGATGCTCAAGGACATTGATGCACCACCTGTTTGCGACTAATCTTAACCTGTAAAGTTCTTAAGGCTTACTTTAAGGAAGTGTTTCCCGTTTCCTCACCTCTGTTACCAGGTGTTTGTGAGTTAAAACTCTGCTCTGATGTTCAGATACCCCTCACCGTGTTGCCGTTTTGATTACTTTATTTGGATGTATGCTTTCACCGATTCTTCAAGATGATATATTTGGTCAGAATGTTTGCTGTTTGATGTGATCTCATAAGATAAACATTTTTCATTAATCTGACCTGCAGGCACTGAAGTGATGGAGACTGTTATTCATAATAATAGTGTCGTATTTTATGAGAATCACTGATAGCAGTTTTTTAGTGTTTTTTTTTTTTTAATGCTGTTAATAAATGCATTTGTTTTCAAAAAACTTGTTTGGAATATCCATGCTTTACTACCTACTAAAGGCCAAAATCTTTTATGCAATGACCTTTACAGGTCGCTTATATTACTTCACACAAACACTACGTCCATCTGCTCCTGGTTCGGCCCTCCGGTCCAAATTTAGAACCCAGTTCGGCCCGCGAGTCAAAAAGTTTGCCCACCCCTGGTTTAGCCTGTTGTTGCTCGTTCATGACTGTTCTTGGTGTTGGATTTTGTCGAATAAATTGCCCCCCAAAATGCGATTTATACTCCGGAGCGACTTATATATGTTTTTTTTCACTTTTTTGGGCATTTTATGGCTGGTGCGACTTATACTCCGGTGCGATTTATAGTCCGAAAATTACGGTAACTGAGTATACAGACTACTGATTAAAAAAAAATCAGAAAAATTATTTTCTGAGGAGTTTATATGTATCACATCAATACGCTTGTCAAACAATCTTCAGTAATTCCTCTCTCAACATAAGATACAAGTCACTTGCATGCAATGGATCTGATGGAGCGTGCCATTTATTTTCCTCCATTAGCAGACAGCACAGTTCAAATACAGTTTCGTCGCAAGGAAACTGGCATTTTGGAGTGCACTCTTCCATACATGCAGTGATATCTTGCATTCCAGTGGGTTTCAGTCGATCCTCGGCACTGTGCATGGCAGGGAATGAATACATGACGCCTGAAGCTGTATCACCGTTCGACCTTGGTCTTATTTTGTGTGAGTTCCATGTGTTCACAACTTCATCCAGCTCATCCTGCACAAGAGCAGCATAGTTAAGTATTTAAGTACATTGTTATTTTTTACTACTCATTTATTCATTTCAACTTCAAAAACATGATGGAGAGACAAAATATTTTACCTGCACAAGATTAAGAAAGCAGAACTGGATAAGACTTTTATCCAGAAAATCTCCTGTGTAGTGATCATCCTCCTGAAGAGTTTGAAATAAATTAATCCAGAACTGTGCGCTCTGTTTGCGAAGGATGGACCACCACCCTTCAATGCGATGATTGGCAGTACTTCTCCCGTAAAGAAAAAACTTTTCTCCCCAGCAAAATTGTCAGAGTGGTTTTGTCGCAAAAACACTTGCATCTGTTCAACACAACCATTTTCTGTGCCCCTGTCTGCACGGATCCTCTCTAGACATCCACCAATGCGCGAAACTGTTTTGATAAAATAACTTGCAATCACCTTGGGATCATTGTTTGTGGTATAGGCCTCTGCTCATAACACATACCGGCTAAACCCATCAATACAACCATGGATGCAAATCCCATAGGGTTTTAGCCATCCATGTGCCAAAGAGCATTTGGGCCTCTGCAGCTGTACTGGCGTCTTCTAAGGCGTCGTGCTCTTCTTAATTCCACGCCGACTGGGTCAACCAATTTTATAATTTGTCTTATTGTATTTATTGTACTTTTCCTTATCAAAGTCAAAGTCAAAGTCTGCTTTATTGTCAATCTCTTCACATGCCAAGACACACAAAGAAATCGAAATTACGTTTCCACTATCCCACGGTGACAAGACATAGTACACGACATACATACAAGCAAACAACACAAAATAAAAACAAGAAGGCACAAACAATGAATAATAAGAGTGATGAATAAATAATAAATAAACAAATAACACAATAAATAAGAGGAGCAAAACGGAGCAAGTGTGCATACAGCAGACAGTCAGAATATAGCGCAAAAGTACAGGACGCTACGCAGAAGGGGGGAGAGAGTTCAGGATCCTAACAGCCTGGAGTATGAAGCTGTTGGTGAGTCTGGTGGTGCGGGAGCGCAGGCTCCTGTACCTCTTCCCAGAGGGCAGAAGGTCGAACAAAGAGTGAGCGGGGTGACTCACATCACTCACAATCGTGGTCGCCTTGCGGGTGAGATGGGAGGTGTAAATGTCCTTCAAGGAGGGGAGTGAAGCACCAATAATCTTACCAGCCGTGTTCACTATGCGCTGGAGGGCCTTCATGTTGTAGTCAGTGCAGCTACCACCCCAAACAGCAATACAACTGGAGAGGACGCTCTCAATGGTGCCACGGTAAAATGTAGTCATGACGGCCGGAGGAGCACACGCTCGCCTGAGTTTCCGCAGGAAGTACAGGCGGCGCTGGGCCTTCTTCACCAGTGATGCGGTGTTGGTGGACCAGGAGAGATCCTCACTGATGTGCACCCCCAGGAACCTGGTGCTGCTCACTCTCTCCACCACAGCACCGTCGATGGTCAGCGGCAGGTGTTGGGTGTGACCCTTCCGGAAGTCAACAACAATCTCCTTGGTCTTGTTGACGTTCAGCAGGAGGTTGTTGTCCGTGCACCACGTGGTCAGATTATATATATATATATATATATATAATAGTTTAAAGTCAGAAATTGGGAATTCTGACTTTAAAGTCGGAATTCTGACTTTATTCTCGGAATTCTGAGAATAAAGTCAGAATTCTGAGAAAAAAAGTCAGAATCCTGTCACCCCTCGTTTTTTTCTTCTTCACTGGCCCTAATCCTCTTCCATACATTCATTTACAAATGTGATTGCACTTTAGTTTACATATTTAAATGTTCAGATATTAAGATGTGATAGACAGTTTTTGCACGGTCCGAGGCAAAATAACATGCTTTTTCTCTCGAATATATTGTTATAATCGTTTCAGACAGGCACGTGCACTCATAGGAGGCAGGTGAGGCAGTGCTTTAATATAATAAGTGCAGATATGACACCGCAAGCAAAGCTTTTTACTTTTCCTGAGTCATTAAACATATTGCGGAAGCTCTCTCCTGTGCCCTCATTGGCGATTTCTGAGTGGTGTTTGGTCGCTGTGAGTCTTTGAATATAGCATGCTCCAACCAGATATCGAAAAATTTCCCCATGACTTCGTTTTGTCTCCGTTACCAAGGAATATTATGGAGGCACAAATTATTTTGTTCACGTTTTCACTGCGAACAACACACACTGATAGACTTCACGGACCTTCTTTTTTTATGGTTGTTGGCATCCACACACTACAGCATACGTAACAAGTCCTACTCGAAATTAGGTGATTATCTATCTATCTATCTATCTATCTATCTATCTATCTATCTATCTATTGGCCCGAATATAAGACGACCCTGATTATAAGACGACCCCCTCTTTTTCAAGACTCAAGTTTTAAAAAAGACTTTTTGAACACCAAATTTAATTTTTATACAGAAAATGATTACATCTGAAACAAATGATTATAACAATATATTTGAGAAAAAAGCATGGGTTTTTGCCTCATTCAAATCATGCAAAAACAGTCTATCACATCTTAATATCTGAACATTTAAATATGTAAACTAAAGTGCAATCACATTTGTAAATGAATGGCTTCTGGTTTTTGAAATGTAAATAAATGCTGTTGCAATAACTGCATTAACCATCAAAGTGAAGTCTAACTGTAACTGTAGTCTTGAAACAAATCTGAATAAGGAAAAACATTGCAATAAAATAATGCAAACAGCTGTTGGGGAGCCTGACCCATAACTCGGATGGTTATGCTCTTTTCGCCCCCGGGTGTCGGTCAGAACACAGGAGGAAGGACGTGGTTCAGTTTGATTGCTTTACTGAATTATTGGCAAAAACAAAACAGGCACTGTGGCTCATAGGGTCATACAGGCAAACTGGCAAAAGGGTATAGGCACATGTTTGGTCGTAACTTAGACTTAGACTTAGACAAACTTTATTGTCATTTTGTCAACACTAGGTGTGCACAAAACGAAATTTCGTTGCATACGGCTTTCAACAATGTAGTGGTATTTCGGCTGGTTAAAAGTGACATTCTATATAAAAATATGAAATAAGATAATTATAAAGTACAAAGTGCAGCAGTGATAAAGTATGTAAACAGTGCAGGAGACAAAAGCAGTATTTACAAGTGTGCAGAGGAATGCTGCGTTTGAATGTTCAACAGTCTGACGACAGCAGGGAAAAAACTATTGCAGAACCTGGTGGACCTGCAGCGGATGCTGCAAAACCTCTTCCCAGAGGGCAGCAGGGAGAACAGTCCATGGTGGGGGTGTGATGGGTCACTGATAATATTACGGGCTCGGGACACGCAGCGCTGGGATGACAAGTCCTGAATGGAGGGAAGAGGAGCCCCGATGATCCTCTCTGCTGTCCTCACCACTCTCCTCAGGTTCTTCCAATCGGAGGCGCTGCAACCTCCACACCACACCGAGAGACAGCTTGTCAGAATGCTCTCTATGGTGCTTCGGTAGAACGTCCTCATGATGGGTGGGGGCAGGTGGGCTCTCCTCATCCTCCGCAGGAAGTACAAACACTTCTGTGCCCTCTTGACCAGTGTTGTGGTGTTCACAGTCCAGGTGAGGTCGTCTGTGATGTGGACTCCCAGGAATTTAGTGCTGCTGACCACCTCCACAGCTGAGCTGTTGATGGTCAGTGGAGCGTGGTGAGGCTGGTTCTTCCTGAAGTCGACGATGATCTCCTTCGTCTTCTCCACATTCAGGATCAGGCTATTTTCTCTGCACAAGCCCACCAACTGCTCCACCTCCTCTCTGTAGTCCAGGTCGTTGTTGTCCCTGATGAGGCCCACCACCGTTGTGTCGTCTGCAAACTTCACGATGTGATTGGTGGTGAACCTGGGGGCGCAGTCGTGTGTCATCAGGGTGAACAGCAGGGGGCTCAGGACGCAGCCCTGAGGGGAGCCTGTGCTGAGGGTGATGACATCTGAGGTGTTCTGTCCGACCCGGACTGACTGAGGTCTGTTGGTGAGGAAGTCTAGCAGCCAGTTCCGAAGGGGGGTGCTGAAGCCCAGGTGTTCCAGTTTTTCCACCAGATGTTGTGGAATGATGGTGTTAAACGCTGAGCTGAAGTCCAGGAACAGCAACCGCACGTGGGTGTTCCTCTCCTCCAGGTGAGCCAGGCTCAGGTGAAGAACGGAGGAGATGGCATCCTCAGTAGAGCGGTTCTGCCGGTAGGCAAACTGGAACGGATCGAATGTTGGGGGGAGTCTGGAGACGATGTGATCTTTGAGCAGCCTTTCGAAGCACTTCATCATGATGGGAGTCAGTGCCACAGGTCTGTAGTCATTCAATGAGGTGATTTGAGGTTTCTTCGGCACCGGAATGATGGAGGCAGCCTTGAAGCATACTGGCACTTTGGCTTGGTCCAGCGAGATGTTAAAAATGTCTGTGATGACACCAGCCAGCTGGCCTGCACATTCCTTGAACACCCGCCCAGGTATGTTGTCGGGGCCTGGGGCCTTACGTGGGTTGACTCTTCTCAGAGTCTTCCACACGTCGGCTGAGTCAAGGCAGAGGGCCTCCTCTTCCTGGTGGGGAACAGTTTTAACTGCAGGAGTGCTGTTTAGTGCCTCAAAACGCCCAAAGAAGTTATTTAGACCATTTAGGAAGTCAGCATCAACCTCACCCACCGGGGGGGAGGGTAAGTTGTAGTCCGTGATCGCCCGTATGCCTTGCCACATACTCCTGGTGTTATTGGCGTCGTGGAAAAAATCCTGAATTTTTCGACTGTGGCTTCGCTTCGCTAACCTGATGGCACGGTTCAAGTTGGCTCTCGCTGTCCTCAGTGCCTCCTTGTCGCCAGACTTGAAGGCTGAGTTCCGTGCTCGTAGCGTATGACGTACATCCTCAGTCATCCAGGGTCGTTGGTTGGCTCGGGTGATGATGTTCTTAGTGGTGCTGACGTCCTCGGAGCATTTGTTGATGTAGGCTGACACAGTCATGGCGTACTCATCAATGTCGATCTGATTGTCATATGTTGCTGCTGATTTGAACATGTCCCAGTCAGAGCACTCAAAGCAGTCCTGGAGTGCCTCCATGGCCCCCTCAGACCACACCCTCACCTGCTTCACTGTGGGTTTTGCTCTGATCAGCAGGGGCCTGTATGCAGGGATTAGCATAACAGATAGGTGGTCTGAAGAGCCGAGGTGGGGGCGGGGGGCTGCTCTGAATGCATCCTTTATATTGGTGTAAACCAAGTCCAGAGTGTTCTCTCCCCGAGTTGGAAAATCCACGTGTTGGTAAAAATGAGGGAGAATAGTCTTCATGCTAGTCTGGTTGAAGTCCCCAGCAATGATGAAAACCCCCTCTGTGTGCGTGGATTGCAGCTCACTGATTGTCCGATAGAGACCACTCATGGCCTCTTTAGTATTAGCGCTAGGAGGCACATACACAGCCGTGATGCTAACAACAGTAAACTCTCTGGGCAGGTAGAAGGGTCTGCAGTTAACAGTCAAAAGCTCGATGTCCGAAGAGCAGAAGCTGGCGACAGATCTAGCATTTTTGCACCAGTTGTTGTTGATGTAGACACACAGCCCACCTCCTCGGGATTTACCGCTTAGCTCGCTGTTTCTGTCGGCGTGGAATGTAGCGAGCCCCTCCAGGCTAACGGCGTTGTCCGGTATTGATGAGTTCAGCCATGTCTCCGTCAGGATGAGAGCGCAGCAGTTTCTAACTTCCCTCTTTGAAGAGAGTTCCAGTTGTAGATGGTCAATTTTATTATCCAGTGAGTGGACGTTGGAGAGGAAGATGGATGGAATCGGCGGTTTGTAGGGGTTAGCTTTAAGCTTAGCCGTTAGCCCACCTCGACAGTCGCGCTTTCGCCGCCGGTCACACCGCCTACGCTTACTCCTCCTCCGGCGTGTGCTGCCCGGCGAGCCCGCTGCATCGTGAGCTTCTGGGGCTAGCGCCCTAAGCACTCCGAGGCTACGCAAACAGACTAGGGTAGTTGTGGCTACGAGTCCGAAAACACTTGATGACCGTACCTCCAGCAGGCGCTGGCGATCATACACTAATCTACTGGATGGATAAACTAAACTTTGTGTTGTTTGTAGTGTCCTAGGCGACATATTTTGTGAAAATACTCGTCGGTTGTTGAGAGACAACTTCTGATGTCACACAACACTAGTAGATGGCACACATTACACAACTAACTGCGCGTAACGGTTCCGCTATATTAAATAACCATAAATGAAATACTCTCGTTAACACACCAAATCATCGAGACAACAAAATACATTTGCTGGCGACCGTTAGTCGCCGTGCCGCTCTCTATCTATCTATCTATCTATCTATCTATCTATCTATCTATCTATCTATCTATCTATCTATCTATCTATCTATCTATCTATCTATCTATCTATCTATCTATCTATCTATCTATCTATCTATCTATCTATCTATCTATCTATCTACCTGCCTACCTACCTACCTACCTACCTACCTACCTACCTACCTACCTATCTATCTATCTATCTATCTATCTATCTATCTATCTATCTATCAAATGAGTGTGATTAATATTTGACAAGGTTGAGAACAGAAAATGGTGGTGAATACACGTCAAGGGAATTTCAAGAATATTTGCGGGTTCAAGGCATCCATCATGAAATGACTGTACTTCACTCGCCACAGCTAAATGGTGTTGCAGAAAGAAAAAACAGAACATTGGTTGAAGCAGCTAGAAGCATGCTATCACATGCGAGGTTGCCAAAAATGTACTGGGCAGAAGCTGTAGCCACAGCAGCTTACATTCAGAACAGGCTGCCCACATCTGTCCTGAAGAATGAAACACCATACAAAAAATGGTACAGGAAAAAACCTGACATGAGTCACATGAGGGTGTCTAGCTGTATTGCTTATGCACACATCGAGGAGCGAGGAGCGCCGCGCAGCCCGCGCAGCCACCCTTGTCCGCCCGTTCAGCTTCCATTGACCGCCCCGCCCACCGAGCCGAGGGAATTGGGGTGAGCCCGCCTTCCCGCGGAGGAACACCGCCGACGGCTCACGCAAGGGCGGTGCCTGTACTGTGGGGAGGGTGGCCATCGGGCAGTCGGATGTCCGTTAAAAGTCCAGAGCTCGCGCGGCGTCAGGGGGATCCGCGTGAACCCGACTAACATCTGCTCACCCAGTTCCCGTTCGAGTTCCAGCTCCTTCACGCTACAAGCACGCATCCAGTTTGCAGCGGGCGACCACAACGTGGCAGCCTTGGTGGATTCTGGAGCGGAAGGTAATATCAGTTTGGAAAGTCAGTGGGAGATCAAGTACCTGCCCCTGAGCCCGTCAATCCCCGCTCATGCCATTGACGGTCGGCTGATTGGCGAGGTGACTTCCATCACGGAGCCAGTCAGGTTACTTCTCTCGGGCAATCACCATGAGATGATTCCGTTTTTTCTCCTGACTCTCCCAGAGCAGCGGCTCATCTTGGGGCTTCCCTGGCGGCAGCTGCACAACCCGTTGCTGGACTGGGGGGTGGGGGGCGTTCGGCAGTGGAGCGAGCGATGCCACTGTTCGTCTGCGCCTTCCTAGCTCCATCCCACGTTCCACGTCTCTCGGGTGAGACCCGTGTTTGAGAGCCCCTTGGCGGCGGCGTCTGCTCCTCTGCCGCCCCGGCTCGTCGAGGGAGAGCCGGTTTACACCGTCCGCTCCTTGCTCCGGTCGCGGCGGCGCGGCCACAGGCTCCAGTACCTCGTCGATTGGGAGGGGTACGATGAGTCGCACCGCTCCTGGGTGCCGAGTCGCTGGATCCTCGACCCCTCACTCGTCGCGGAGTTCCACCGCCTCCATCCGGGCCAGCCGGGCCCCTGGCGAGGGCGTCCGTGTCGGAGGGAGATGGTCTGTGGGGAAGGTCCGTCGCTGCACCGCGCCCCGGCCTCACCGCCTCCTGCGCCCGCGTCAGCTGCTTCGGCGTCGGCTGCCGATTTGGATGCTTTGACGGAGTATTGATTCCACCCCACCTGCCCGTTCGGTGTTGGGGTGGGCTGTTCCTGGGGTCGTCGGTGTTAGAGTGGTGCTCACTCTAACTTATTTTGCAAGAACCACACGGGAGACAGTTTGCCCTTTTAGACACCTGCAGGTGGAGAGTCCATTCGTCGCTGTGCGTACAGCGATGATCGAATGAGGTCTGACTCTGGCCTCTCGCAAGAGCCTTTTTATTAAGAGAAACAGGGTGGGGGTGAGAGTGGACTGGATAGAGAAAGCCCTTGACTTCTAGTCAAAACATAGCAAGGGGTGTTTTACGACGTTGTGTAGGATGGGACAGGCTAGGTTATTTATTACAGGTTACATTCCAACATAATCATACGATCAAGGTAGTTTGGAAAACCCTGACAGTCGGGAGCCGTCCCTTGTGGGGGGTGGGGGGTTCTGTCACGCGCCGGTGTCATCCAGCCATGCCCCCTTATCACCAGGATTGCTGTCGCTTGTTACGGGCTCATTGGGAGCGCTATATTAGCGCGGCCAGCGCGACAATGCTTGTCAGCTTGTCTCGTGATGTCTCCGTGCACACCGGTCCTTGTAAGCTTGACTCCCCGTTTCTTTATGATTCGGTGCTGTTCCTTTCTGTCCAGTGCTACCTTGTCAGTCCGCAGTTGCTCTCCTTGGAGATCACCCGTCCGCCACGTACAGTCCTCGCCAGTGCGAAGTCCAGCCGCCAGCTCCTTCCCCTGGCTTACCATCCGGCTATCCACACCCGACGAGCGCAGCCTCGCCCGTTCGACGCTTCAGCCCTCCAACGTTCCCCTCTCCCTCCACAATAAAGACTGCTTCACTTTGCATTTGGCTGTACTGTCCGATCTGTCACACTTCTTGCTTTTTTTATGTGCACAAATCTTTACTAATAATTATTTTTTCTTTCTTTTTTCAGATATAACTTTCCATTTTAACATGATTTTACGATAGGCCAACAAATTGAGTTCCATTTAATGAATCTGTTTGAATAAATCAGGCATCTGTTTTAGGTCTTATTTATTTATTCATTTATTTGTAAATGCTTTGTACTGATCAGGTGTAAAAAAAGGTTCAGAACCACTTCTTTAATTTGAAAACATTGCTGAAGTTATATGTACATGATTGATTGACAGTTTTCGTAGACATACAGTACACAATTGTATTACATTTGCCACATACATACGTATGTTCATGATTGATTGACACCTGTCATTGACATGTTCTTTATTTCTTCACACTTGTTATAGACATGTTTATGTTTGATTGACACATTAACTATGACGCTTGGGTGTGCTGTATCGTCCTGATCTCACTGCTATCGTTTAACAGAACAGGCGAGAGCTAGTTTTTTGAATGGCAGTTTTCACCTGAATGAGCAGCAGGGGGCAGCAGAAGGTGAAATTGTGCGTGAGTCTGCACACGCTTGTGCTGTTGGTCCCACAGACTTCTTGCAATACGTTCATTAACTCTGCTGCATTCATCCTAGACGCAGCAGCCCTGCCACTGGCTGTAGGACCCCCCCTCCACCACCATCAGCATAATCACCATGTTCCATCCGTCTTCTTGACTTGTTGAGGTCCAACATTGAACACGTGAGGATCTGAAAACAAGAAAGATCATTTGTGAAGTTAACTTTGAAACTTTGTGGTGAATCCTGAACTCTCTGCTTGGACTCTTCAGATCTTCTACCATGGCATCATCTTTCACTTTGGTCCATGTTCTGTTTCTGTGGCAGATTCTTGCAGCCACCACAACTCTCAATGAGTCCACTGTCCTAGAGGTACTGGACGTAGATCTGGAGCAGCACCGGCGCTTGGCTCGCGAGGCTGATGAGGAGGTTCAGCAATCCACCTTCAGACTGTCTTATGAAAAAGACTTAGTGACATCGACCCAAGTCACCCAACTCATGAACATAACAGACACAGTGGATGCCACTCAAAACCACCCCCCTGGACTCTTTAATCCTTTCTACTCACTGAGGCACAGCTCCTACATCACCTATTCCATTGTGCTGGAGGCTGGCTTGCTGCAAGTGGTCGGTGTGGTGGGCCACATGGCAGTCATGTGCATTGTGTTTAATAACTTCGACATGAGGTCAGCCTGGAACTATCTGCTGGCCAGCACTGCATTTTGGGACTTCCTGTTGCTGCTGATGTGCCTGCCTGTGGAACTCGTCAACTGGCTGTCATACCGCCGCATCCTGCCCAACATTACCTGCCGATTAGTGCCTTACATGGAGGTAGGTGGGGCTTTGAAAGGTTTGGCCAACTCTGAAAATAAATCATCATGACAACACGCGGACGTGCTACCCAGTGCGCCACCGAGCCGCCCTACCTACCACTACATATCCATTATTTAAATCATAAATAGAGGGCGGCTCGGTGGTGCACTGGGTAGCACGTCCGCCTCACAGTTAGGAGGGTGCGGGTTCGATTCCACCTCCGGCCCTCCCTGTGTGGAGTTTGCATGTTCTCCCCGGGCCCGCGTGGGTTTTCTCCGGGCACTCCGGTTTCCTCCCACATCCCAAAAACATGCTTGGTAGGCCGATTGAAGACTCCAAATTGTCCCTAGGTGCGAGTGCAAATGGTTGTTTGTCTCTGTGTGCCCTGCGATTGGCTGGCAACCGGTTCAGGGTGTCCCCCGCCTACTGCCCGATGACGGCTGGGATAGGCTCCGGCACTCCCGCGACCCCCGTGGGGACTAAGCGGTTCAGAAAATGGATGGATGGATAAATAGAGGCCTGTCACAAAAAATATTTTTTCCAGACAATTATTTTCCCAAAAACTATCACTCTAAATGATATAGGCCACAAGCTATATTTTGTAACATGATATTTTGTTCCAATATCTGGGTAAGACAATCTCTTTAAATATTTATATAGAGAGTTTTACAGTTAATATATAGTTTCCACACATTTTGTTATGAGTAATTCAACCACATAGTAAAACTATTTCGTTTTAACTCTGAATAATTTATGCTGATGTGACCTATTTCTTCATGTTTTGACCAAACAGCGCATATTTTTTACAGTTTCAGTGTAAACAAAGATGGTGTTGCCCGCCATATCGATGTTTTTCGTCACTCAATTACAATCACAATTGAGTGTGCTGCATGTACATTTTGGACCACTGCAGCGAGAACACATGTTGCACCTAAAGTAACGTAGGACACACCCACAAAGATCGCTACAGAGTGGATAGTGCTGAACGATAGATAGGGTAATGTCCTGCTGCCGGCATCTGTGAGCTGCAAACCTTGTTACAAGTTCATCACAGACCAGCGTCAATTGTTTTATGCCAAAAAAGACTGCTTAAAAAGGAAGATCTACCACCTTTAAGTGGTGATTACATTTGTATTTGTGACTGAATTGTGTTGATTAACCAAATACGAGATTGAGATGTCACGTCCTGAATCAAATTTAGTTGAAAATCATTTGTGTGTGCGTGTTTGTGTGTGTGTGTGTGACTGTGCGTGCGTGCGTGCGTGCGTGTGCGGGTGCGTGTGCGGGTGCGTGTGTGTCAGTCTTTTTCTATCTGTGACTATGAAAATAAATGGCACATGCACTTTACAGACTTTCTTATAGAAAAAGAAAAATCAATGGCCAAACTGGGGACCAGACTGAGACAAAATAAACTTGGTCTTGGAAGACTGTTGATATTTGAACACCAGCAAGTAAGCAGGAGTGACAGGCTACCACGCTGTGTGTGTGTGTGTGTGTGTGTGTGTGTGTGTGTGTGTGTGTGTGTGTGTGTGTGCGTGCGCACGTGTGTGTATCTGCGCTTGCTTGTGTGCTGGCTCCCACAGGTACACGTTGACAGAGAAGAGGGAAAAATCAGGAGTGAATATTGATGATGTAGTATGTAGTAAACAAAACTGCATTCAAATGACCATTAATGGATTCTGACAAAAACTATTTTGTCCTACTTTTCTTATCGACTAATAAGTTGATATAGTAATTGTCGTGACAGGCCTACACATATATACATACTCTCTTTGAATGTGGGGAGCCTAAGCTTGCCCAACAGCATGTTGCACTCTCATAATTGAATGAATCAATTTTATTTCCAGCTTAAAAACAGGAAAAGATATCAGGAAAATGTAAAAGGAAAAAAAGAAAACAGGACAATAACAAAATGTCCCAAGTAAGTCGTAAATAACTTAAACAACAACAATTAGGACAGCTCGAAAAGGAGTAGGAAGAAGTTAAAGACTTCCAACTTTTCGAACGTCCCGGTTCTCGAACAAATCGGAAATCGAATGAAAAATTCGAGATTTTTTTGCTTCGGTTGTCGAAGGAGGTCGAACCTCGCGAGATGAACCGATAGGACCCGAGTTGCGCGGTCGGCAGCGCGCTACGGTTGCGCATTCGGCTGTGCGCTGCAGTTACACGTTCGGCGGTGCGCTGCAGTTGCGCGATGGGACAAAATTAAGCTCCCTCGCACTGAGGTCCACTTAAATTTTGGAAAGTATATCAGGACTTTAAAAATATTTTCTAAATTTCAGCGACGGCTAGTCATCATCATGCGACCAGCGCGGTGCAGTTGCGCGATCGGCGGCGCGCTACGGTTGCGCGTTCGGCGGTGCGCTGCAGTTGCGCGATCGGAAAAAAATACTTAAAAAAGGCGGGGTTTTTGTCTTGGAACGGATTACATTTTCTTCCATTATTTGTAATGGGAAAAATAGATTCGGAATTCGAACCGCCTTCTGGAACGGATTGTGGTCGAAAACCGAGGTTTGACTGTATATATTATTATATTGTATATACATTTCCAATATTCAATTTGCCATACATCAGCTGTATTCAGTAATACCATATTTATAACACTACATATCCATAGTCAATAATCAATATACTACCATATTTATAACACTACATATCCATATTCAATAATCAATATACTACCATATTTATAACACTACATATCCATATTCAATAATCAATATACTACCATATTTATAACACTACATATCCATATACAATAATCAATATACTAACATATTTATACAACAATCAACATACTAGCATATTTATATCATACCACACATTTCGCCATATCAATACCACATTTATATAATACTAGATTTGACTAGTATCATATTTATATTTACAGATATATATACCATAAATATATACAGTACACATTACCATACTTATGCAATAATATATAATAATCATGTACCATACATATTTCTATACCTATGTACTAATATACCATAATTATATACCACACACATTATTATACTTATGTAATATGCAAAAAATCAGAACAATAGCAACATATGTACTAATATGCAATAATCAAAATAATCAATAATAATCAATGATATAATCATCAATACATTATAATCAATACCATATTTATATAATAACACAGATAGGACTGTTTTACAATACCCATCCTACCCCTGTTCCCTGTATTTGGCCCAGATCGATAGTTTGTATTTATTTTTAAATTGGTTGATGGTTGGGCATTGTTTCATTTCCGTGCTAAGGCTGTTCCATAGCTTCACTCCGTAGATTGTTATGCAATGTTTTTTGATTGTGGTCCGGCAATTTTGTACTCTGAAGTTTAATGGCTCTCTCGATTCGTAACCTCCTCTTCTATCATGAAACCTTGAAACCATGAAATATGTAGTTGTTTTGGCAATGAATTATTTCTGGCTTTATACATGAATTGTGCTGTCATTAAATCTATGGTATCTTGCAATTTGATTACTTTTGACTTTATGAATAATGGATTGGTATGTTCAATGTTTTTTGATGACTTTATTGATGAATCTTATGGCTCTTTTTTGAAGGATGAATAATGGCTCTAATGAACATTTGAATGTGTTGCCCCAGACCTCTATGCAATAAATTAAGTACGGTGAAACCAGGGAATAGAACAGAATACGGAGTGATTTGCTGTTTAAATAGTGTCGTATTTTAGCTATGACTTGTCAAGTAACATGGTGGATGGGAAATGCAGATGGTGCAAAAAGTGAGTATAGCTGAAATTCCAAATTTTAGCAGCAGATGGTGCAAAATGTGAATAGAGAGTTATTGGGTAAATTGGCATTGCTGAAATTCCAAATTTTTCCAAGAGATGGTGCCAAACCTTTACATGAGACCAGAAGGGGCAGTCGAGCAAAACAAGCTGAACTAGCAAAAATATGGATAAACAGAATAGCAAGGGGTCGGTTTTGGGTCACACATGGAAGCACAAATGTTTGGATTTTTTATTTTATTTCTTTGCTTGGCTACATATATTCAGTAACAGCTTAAAGCAATATTATCACATTATTGGACCAAGGTGCCCACTACCATTAGAATATGGTGGTGTGTTAAGAAATATTCAAAAGGTTGATTCAAATGTTTTGACATATGTTAATCAGTAAGAAATATTCAAAAGGTTGATTCAAATGTTTTGACATATGTTAATCAGTAAGAAATATTCAAAAAGGTTGATTCAAATATTTTGACATGTTAATCAGTAAGAAATATTCAAAAGGTTGAATTCTAGAAATAAAAGCGAACTAATCACTCGACTTTATTTCCACCAAAAATAGCATACAACTGGTAGCTACCTTTTCCTGCTTTACTGATTTATGTTTTATAATCAAAAGGACTCCGTGACTGAATGATTTTATTTGCACGGGTATCAGTGAGTGAAATTGTTCAAGTTGTTGGAAGAATTAAGATTTGTAATTCTATATCATACTTTTTCAATAAATGTGGCTTGCATAATCATTTAATTCGTTGTGCGCTGATTTGTATGGTATATGCAATCGATGGTTTATTTTTGATCTAACAATTTGATTTGGTTACAGGTAATTATTATGGTATAAAATTGGACCGTGATAAATAAAATTAACGAGGGTGTTTAAAGTAGACTAGTCGGATTATTGTTGGATTCAAATCCATTTAATTGTTCGTTGGTCGCGGGCCCGTCCTGTATTTGTCGGGCCGCGTCTTAGTCTAACTCGGACAATTGACGCATTAAATTGCCTTCAAAAATTATTTGAAGGATAATTATAATTCGTTTAAACATTTGATTCGTTTTAAAAGAAATATCATTCGTTTAAACAATTGAGTTGGTTGAAGCATTTCAATTGTTAGGAGTTTATATATAGTTTTAGAATGAATGATTAATGTATCAAATTTCTTCTCAAATACTATTATTGTCATACTTCCATTAATTCGATTTTTCATCGAATAAAGACAAGTAGGCTCGCTACTTCGGCAACAAAGTAGAGCAGACCCATATAAATAGTTACTTCGGCACAACTAGGGCGAGTGCGCTCTAGTAAATCAACGAATCCTTGAGGCCTTAACAAAGACATTTAAAAATATCTGTAACATAACAAAAGCCTCAAACAGCGGAAGGGAGCCATCATTATGGCGCGGTTATTCTGACGACGTGCCTCAAATTTGAGTTACTCAGCACGAGCGTCGTTTGACTTGAGAGGGATTGGCGTCATAAAGAGATGATATTGATTCTTTTAGAATTAATTTAACTCGGGTGGTCAGAGACGGACAAGTCCCTTCACCCCGGCTTATCGAACCCTTTGATGGGAAGCCGGTCACTTTAATAAAAAGTGCAGGTTTGACAGACTGAAATGCTTTTAGACATTTTAGTACAGATATATTTAATGTGAGGTCTCCAGCAGATTTTGTCGTTTATTATCACACCAAGAAATTTGATTTCATGTATTCTTTCAATGCGAACACCCTCTATCTGTACTGCTGCTTTGCTGTCAATCTTTCTATTACTGAATACAATGAATTTTGTTTTGCTTAAGTTTAATGGTATCTTATTTGTATTGAACCAAGATTTTATTTTGATGAATTCTAATGTGATATTGTTCAAAAGCTTATTTCGATTAGTTTCATATTGTCTTCTGAATGCTATTATTAGATTCTTATTTTCAGACAAATGCTAGAAATGTTTCGTTGTTACTTGCTGCTGATAGTTTCGCCTGCGCACTCCAGTCTTCCTCAGAGCCGTCATCCGGCGAGTTGATGCGCAGTCGAAACTGTCGGCAGCAGGCAACAATGAAAAATTTCTAGCATTTGTCTGAAAATAAGAATCTAATAATATTGTTCAAAAGTTGCTGCAAATTCTCACCTGTACCAAGGATGCTTGTGTCATCAGCAAACAGAATGAATTTGAGTAATTGAGAAGTTTTACATACAGGACTGTCTCAGAAAATTGGAATATTGTGATAAACTTCTTTATTTTCTGTAATGCAATTAAAAAAACAAAAATGTCATACATTCTGGATTCATTGCTAATCAACTGAAATATTGCAAGCCTTTTATTATTCTAATATTGCTGATTATGGCATACAGCTTAAGAAAACTCAAATATCCTATCTCAAAATATTAGAATATCATGAAAAAGTAAACTAGTAGGGTATTCAACTAATCACTTGAATCGTCTAATTAACTCGAAACACCTGCAAGGGTTTCCTGAGCCTTGAAAAACACTCAGCTTGGTTCAGTAAACTAAATCACAAGTATGGGGAAGACTGCTGATCTGACTGCTGTCCAGAGGACCATCATTGACACCCTCCATCAGGAGGGTAAGACACAAAAAGACATTTCTCAAAGAGCAAGCTGTTCACAGAGTGCAGTTTCAAAGCACATCCACAAAAAGTCTGTTGGAAGGGGGAAATGTGGCAGGAAACGCTGCACAACCAAGAGAGATGACCGCAGCTTTAACCGCATTGTGAAGAAGAGTCGCTTCCAGAATTTGGGGGAGCTTCAAAGAGAGTGGACTGAAGCTGGAGTCCAGGTATCAAAAGCCATTGTTCACAGACGTGTCCGGGAAATGGCCTACAATAGCCGTATTCTCATGGTCAAGCCACTTCTGAAGCGTCTGACTTGGGCTATGGAAAAGAAGCACTGGACAGTTGCAGAGTGGTCCAAAGTCCTCTTTTCAGACGAAAGCAAGTTTTGTATTTCATTTGGAAGTCAAGGCGCCAGAGTCTGGAGAAAGGCTGGAGAGGAGCAAAATCCAAGTTGCTTGAAATCCAGTGTGAAGTTCCCACAGTCAGCGATGGTTTGGGGAACCATGTCAGCTGCTGGTGTCGGTCCACTGTGTTTCATCAAGTCCAGAGTAAATGCACATTTTAGAGCACTTACATGCTTCCGTCTGCTGAAAAGCTCTATGGAGATGATGATTTCATTTTCCAACATGATCTGGCACCTGCCCACAGTGTCAAAACCACCAGTAAATGGTGTACTGACCATGGCATTACTGTCCTCGATTGGCCTGCCAATTCCCCTGACCTGAACTCCACAGATAATTTATGGGATATTGTAGAGAAGAAGCTGAAAGACACCAGACCCAATAATGCAAATGAGCTAAAGGCCGCTATTGAAGCATCCTGGGCATCCACAACACCTCAGCAATGCCACAGGCTGATTGCCTCCATGCCACGCCGCATTGATGCAGTAATCCGTGCAAAAAGATTCCCAACCAAGTACTCAGTGCATTAATGGACATTTTCAAATGTTTGATTTTGTTTTGCCGTTATAAATCTTTTTTTTTACTCGGTCTGAGGAAATATTCTAATATTTTGAGATAGGATATTTGAGTTTTCTTAAGCTGTATGCCATAATCAGCAATATTAAAATAATAAAAGGCTTGCAATATTTCAGTTGATTAGTAATGAATCCAGAATGTGTGACATTTCTGTTTTTTTAATTGCATTACAGAAAATAAAGTACTTTATCACAATATTCAAATTTTCTGAGACAGTCCTGTATGTCATTTATGTACATCAGTGGTCCCCAACCTTTTTTGCGCCGCGGACCGGTTACGCGTCAGAAATATTTTTGCGGACCGGCCTTTATATAAATAAATAATACATTTATATAATTAAATAATACATTTATAATGAATATATAAATACGATGAAATAAAATGATACGACTGGCATAAAAACAAATATAAACCACATAAAAATAAAACTCACCATTACGTTGTTTATTGGGAGCACCGAGCTTGTTTCTCAGAAACGAGCCGGTCCCATCTAGGCGTAATCGGAAACAACGCGTCAGAAATATTTTTGCGGACCGGCCTTTATATAAATAAATAATACATTTATATAAATAAATAATACATTTATAATAAATATATAAATATGGTGAAATAAAATGATACGACTGGCATAAAAACAAACATGTCACGTGACCGGGACGAGCGTCTTGACCAGAATGAATTGATCGTTAATAAAAAATACATATATGTTTTTTTTTTTTCTCCTGTGCGGCTAGGCGGCCCGGTACCAAGTAACCCACGGACCGTTACCGGTTGGGGACCCCTGATGTACATGATAAACAATTTTGGTCCCAACACTGACCCCTGTGGCACACCACAAACAATGTTCAACCAGCTTGACTGTACATCTTCTAATTTTACAAATTGCTTCCTGTCTTTTAAATAACTTATTGTCCAATGTAGTGCTATACTCCTGATCTTATATTGTTCTAGTTTATGTATTAATATATCATGGTTTATTGTATCAAATGCTTTATTTAAATCGATAAACAACCCCACTGCATATTTCTTTTTATCCATAGAGTTAGTTAGTATTTCTTCCATTAATTAAATTAGTGCATGTGATGTAGATCGGTTGCCTCAGAATCCATATTGATTGTCTGTAAGTAAACCATGTTCTTCTATAAAATTATCCAGCCTGCTGATGAAAACTTCTTTGAGAATTGTGGGAGAATAGAGATGGGCCTGTAATTAGTGAAGAGGTGTTGTCTCCAGTTTTGAACAGTGGAATGACCTTTGCTATTTTCATATTGTTGGGAAATTGATCAGTTTGCAGTGACAAGCTGTTAATTGTTTGCAGATACAGTCAAACCTCGGAACGTCCCGGTTCTCGAACAAATCGGAATTCGAACGAAAAATTCGAGATTTTTTTGCTTCGGTTGTCGAACAAAAATTCGGAGGTCGAACCTCGCGAGATGAGCCGAGAGGACCCGAGAAAGCCCGACCGCGCGGCCTGGATGCCGACTGACTCCGTTCGTTGTGATTGTATTTTCGTTACTTTGAGGATTGTATTAACCCCTAATCATGCCTCCAAAGAAAGCAAATGGGAGCAGTACAGTCATTCTAAAACACAAAGACGCTCTTAAAGCAATGCGACAGTGAGCGCCTGGTGCGCTGCAGTTGCGCGATTGGACCAAATTAAGCTTAAGTTCCACTTAAGTTTTGGAAAGTACATCAGGACTTTAAAAATATTTTCTAAATTTCAGCGATGGCTCTGTCACAATAATGCGACCAGCGCGGTGCAGTTGCGCGGTCGGCGGCGCGCTACGGTTGCGTGTTCAGCGGTGCGCTGCAGTTGCGCGATCGGAAAAAATGGGCAAATGAAACAATGCTTAAAAAAGGCGTTTATTTTAAGTCTTGGAACGGATTCATTTTTTTTCCGTTATTTGTAATGGGAAAAATAGATTCGAAATTCGAACGATTCACTTCTCGAACCGCCTTCTGGAACGGATTGTGGTCGAAAATCTAGGTTTGACTGTACCGTGAATGACTGTTTTTACTGTTTTCATGTCAGTATCTTTGAAATCAGTGGATGTCTTGTTTTAGCAGGAATGTACTATATCATTTCTTTTTCTATTACAGGCTTCAGAAACAGAATTTGTATTTCTATCTATTAATTTGTCATTATCTATTCTTGATTGTCTAATTTCCTCAGCTAGTTTTGGTCCAATATTTACAAAAAAGTTATTAAATTTATTAGCTACTTCATTCTTATCATTTATAGTTTTGGCATTATCTATAAAATACTGTGGGTAATTACCGTATTTTTCAGACTAAAAGTCGCTCCGGAATATACGTCGCATCAGCCATAAAATGAACGGCTTTTGTTCGTCTAATGCAGTGGTTCCCAAACTTTTGCAGGCTGGCGCCCCCTTTGGCTCCCCAGTGAATTCCTAGCGCCCCCCCCCCCCCCAGGCATATTTTCGCGGACCGGCATTTATATAAATAAATAATACATTTATATAAATAAATAAATAATACATTTATAATATCATTACCATTACGTTGAATTAGTGGGAGCACTGAGTTTGTTTCTCAGAAACGAGCCGGTCCCATCTAGACGTAATCGGAGACAATGACACCCGAAGTGATTTAAGGTTTGTCTTTTATTGCAGGATGCTTGGTCTCCATGTGTTGAAGCAGTTTTGAATGCTTCACTGCCTGGTTAGTTAGCCTGTCGCCACATATTAGCTTTGCGGGCTCGACTGGGGAAACATGTCACGTGACCGGGACGAGTGTCTTGACCTGAATTAATTGATCGTCGATAAAAAAAAAAATTCTGTGCGGCTTGGCGGCCCGGTACCAAGTGACCCACGGACCGGTACCGGTCCGCGGCCCGGTGGTTGGGGACCACTGCCCTAACCAGCTCAACACAACACAACACGGCGCGTTCTGGCGAGTCCCCAATTTCATGTTGACTTGAACTCAAGATGATGTTGACCGCCAGAATGCGGTTTTTATTATAAGATAAAATTCTGAACATTACAAGCTTGAAATTACAAACCTGAGCTTTTGCTTTTGTAGTCTATGCTGTCGGATCTGACTGGGCCAGAGCGGCGTGTTGTGTACAAATCGACTGCCGCCCCCCTACCGCCCCCCTACCGCCCCTTTCTTCCTCACCGCCCCCCCCAGATCTTTCCACCGCCCCCAGGGGGGCGGTACCGCCCACTTTGGGAACCACTGGTCTAATGAGTGTTTGTCCGGCAGTTTTGTGTGTTCGTCTCGTCGTACTGAGTCGTGCTACAAGTACGGCAGGCAGGTTCTGCTCGACAGCACTTGCCCGCTGAAGGCCACTCCCCCTTCCCACGAGCTGCCCCTGTGCCTCTCCGCCGACAGCGTGAGGAGGGCGCTTGCCGCTATCAACATCCGTAAGCCGGCGGGCCCGGACAACATCCCGGGTCGGGCGCTGAAGGACTGCGCTGGTGAGCTGACGGGTGTCTTCACGGACATCTTTAACACTTCCCTGCAGCAGGCCATCGTCCCGTCGTGTTTCAAAGCTGCCACCATCGTACCTGTGCCGAAGAAACCTGCTCCGTCCTGCTTCAATGACTACCGCCCCGTGGCACTTACGCCCATCATCATGAAGTGCTTTGAGCGGCTTGTCATGGAGCACATCCGATCCGTTCTCCCCCCCACCATTGACCCCTTCCAGTTTGCGTACCGAGCCAAACGGTCCTCTGAGGATGCCATCTGCTCTGCCCTCCACTCGGCCCTCACCCACCAGGAGGGGAGGGACTCGTATGTGAGGTTGCTGTTTGTGGACTTCAGTTCTGCCTTCAACACCATTGTGCCACAACGTCTCATCAGCAAACTTGACAAGCTGGGCCTCAGTACCTGCCTCTGCAACTGGCTACTAGACTTCCTCTGTCAGAGGCCACAGGTGGTGCGTGTTGGCGACAAACTCTCCGCCAGCATCACGCTGAGCACAGGGGCCCCCCAAGGCTGCGTGCTCAGTCCGCTGCTCTTCACCCTCCTGACGCATGACTGCACTGCCACCTACAGCGACAACCGCATAGTGAAGTTTGCTGACGACACGACTCTGGTGGGTCTCATCACCAAGGGAGACGAGACTCAATACAGGCTGGAGGTTGACCTTCTGACCACGTGGTGCAGGGACAACAACCTCCTGCTGAACGTCGACAAGACCAAGGAGATTGTTGTTGACTTCCGGAAGGGTCACGCCCAACACCTGCCGCTGACCATCGACGGTGCTGTGGTGGAGAGAGTGAGCAGCGCCAGGTTCCTGGGGGTGCACATCAGTGAGGATCTCTCCTGGTCCACCAACACCGCATCACTGGCAAAGAAGGCCCAGCGCCGCCTGTACTTCCTTCGGAAACTCAGGCGAGCGGGCGCTCCTCCGGCCGTCATGACTACATTTTACCGCGGCACCATTGAGAGCGTCCTCTCCAGCTGTATTGCTGTTTGGGGTGGCAGCTGCACTGACTACGACTTGAAGGCCCTGCAGCGCATCGTGAAAACGGCTGGTAAGACTATTGGTGCTTCTCTCCCCTCCTTGAAGGACATTTACACCTCCCATCTCACCCGCAAGGCGACCAAGATTGTGAGTGATGTGAGTCACCCCGCTCACTCTTTGTTTATCTTCTGCCCTCTGGGAGGCGGTACAGGAGCCTGCGCTCCCGCACCACCAGACTCTCCAACAGCTTCATACTCCAGGCTGTTAGGATCCTGAACTCGTTCCCCCTTTCTGCGTAGCGTCCTGTTCTTTGCGCTATGCTTACTGTCTGCTGTATGCACACTGGCTCAGTTTTGCTCCGCTTATTTATTGGGTTATTGGTTTATTATTTATTCATCGCTCATTTTATTTATTTGTTATTTTATTTATTATTTATTGTTTGTGCCTTCTTGTTTTTATTTTGTGTCGTCTGCTTGTTTGTCTCGTCACCGTGGGATAGAGGAAACGGAATTTCGGTTTCTTTGTGTGTCTTGGCATATGAAGGAATTGACAATAAAGCTGACTTTGACTTTGACTTGACTTTGAAAATGCACAATGAAGTGAAAAAAACCCCATATAAGTCGCACCAGAGTATAAGACGCATTTTGGGGGAAATTTATTCGACAAAATCCAACACCAAGAACAGACATGAACGAGCAATAACAGTCTAAACAATACGGTATGCTAACGTGACATAAACACAAACGAAGAGCTGAGAACGGGCCTGACGTAACATTAACAGTACAAATAACTATAACATAAATAACACCTTTATCAAACCATCTGTGTCACTCCAAATCATTAAATCCATCGATCGTCCTTTATGTAAACAATGCCGCGTGTGCGCCACGCCACTGACGTCGGACTCGTCGTCAGTTGCAGTTCGAATTATTCCACAGGCCCATATAACGATATATAAATTATATATCAAATAACTATTATATAAACAACATTATCAAACCATCTGTGTCACTCCAAATCATTAAATCCATCGATCGTCCTTTATGTAATCAATGCCGCGTGTGCGCCACGCCGCTGACGTCGGACTCGTCGTCAGTTGCAGTTCAAATTATTCCACAGGCCCATATAACGATATATAAAGTATATATCAAATTCCTATTATATAAACAATATTATCAAACCATCTGTGTCACTCCAAATCATTAAATCCATCGATCAAAATCTTCGTCCTTTATGTAAACAACGCATGTGCGCTGCGCCGCTGACGTCGGACTCGTCAGTTGCAGTTCAAATTATTCCACAGGCCCATATAATTATAAACAACAATTTTATCAAACAATCTGTCACTCCAAGTCATTAAATCCTGTGATCGAATCCTTTGTCCTTTATGTAAACAACGCCGCGTGTGCGCCGCGCCGCCAGTTGCAGTTCAAATTACAGTCATCCCTTGCTACATCGCGGTTCGTTTATCGCGTTTTCACTACATCGCGGATTTTTTTTCCCAAATTAAATAAAAATAAGATTCAAAATAAAACTTTTAAATTGAGGAATTATGGCACGAATGTTGCCCACTTGTCAGCAGAAGGCAGGGAGTGCCCACACAATTGCAGCGCATACACTTGTACCTTTTTATAAAAAAAATTGTTATAATAATAAGAAGTCTAAATACACATTTAAGAGTGTTATACCTTGTTAGGGTGGCGCTCACTCTAACTTATTTTGCAAGAACCACACGGGAGACAAGTAAGTCCTTTTAGACACCTGCAGGTGGAGAGTCCATTCGTCGCTGTGCTTACAGCGATGATCGAATGAGGTCTGACTCTGGCCTCATGCAGGAGCATTTTTATTGAGAGAAACAGAGTGGGGTTGAGAGTGGGGGTGTGGGTGGACAGGATGGGGTTGAAGCCCCTGGCCTGCTGATCAAAGCATAGCAGGGGGTCTTTTACGACGTTGTGTAAACAAAGCAACTTTGATTGCTTCCTCTGCAGCTAGTCAATCAGTTCAAAAGATCTTAGCACTTTGGTCTACTACTTTTGTTAAGACAGGACAAGCTCGGTAAATTATTACAGGTTACATTCCAACATAATCATACGATGAAGATAATCTGTAAACCCTAACATATCCCTCCTGTTTTATCATATGATTATGTCAACCCTGATCAATCAAACATATAAGTAAGAAAATACAATGACAGCAATAATAATTTTTTTTTTTTCCAGTCCAAATTTTGTGAGTGATTGAAAAACCTGCGGCTAGATATTATTTTGCAGGAAAAGTCTCACACGGTCCCTCTGCCTTAGGCGACCAGAATGTTATCAACAACAACAGTTCAAGATAAAAATTGCTCGTGATTGTTCAGCCGTTGGGGGCTTGGCACGCCCACTGGTGGAGGGTGAGCACAATTCCCATCCCCTTCGCAGCTCTGCTCCGTCCGGGGAGAACTTGGAAATACCTGCCGCGTAGCCGTTGTCTTCAGTGGCTCAGGCTGGACTACCTGGCCACCAAGGGGGAAGAGGATTATTCTGCCTCTGTTTGAACTGGGGGCGGGGACGCTGTCGATGGCGGATCTGGTTCCTTGCAGGAACCCTTCACTGGGGCGCACTGGGACAGATGATCTCCATCAATTCTGAGTCCTTACTTCACGTGCTCCTTTTTTTAATGTGTTGGCTGCCCTGGTTACAGAGGCGTTGCTACACTAAAGGGAGGGGAGATTGTGTCTGTAGCAACGCTGATTAGCTAAGGAATGTAGTGTGGTGTGAATTAGCACTTCAACCAGCTCAGTGGCCTAGTGGTAGAGTGTCCGCCCTGAGACTGGAAGGTTGTGGGTTCAAACCCCGGCCGGGTCATACCAAAGACTATAAAAATGGGACCCATTGCCTCCCTGCTTGGCACTCAGCATTAAGGGTTGGAATTGGGGGGTTAGATCACCAACTGATTCCCGAGCGCGGCACCGCTGCTGCTCACTGCTCCCCTCTCCCCCAGGGGATGGATTAAAATCACACGGGGATGGGTTAAATGCAGAGGACAAATTTCACCACACCCAGGTGTGTGTGTGACGATCATTGGGACTTTAATCTTTAATCTTTAATTGTCGGCCCGTGACCCCCGCAGAATTTGTCCTCTTTCCTCAACCAGCTGTTCTTCTCCCATGGTTGGCTGACTCATCCTCGAGTGTGATCAGATAACTTGAATTGCCGCTTTCCTGTGGAACAATGTGTCATGTCTCGTCCCCAGTTCTGTGTCTGTGTGCTTGCCCCTCCCTTCCTGTGTGCCCTTGTTTAGTGTAATCACACGCACCTGCCTCTCGTTACCTGTGTCTTATGTAAGTTCTGTTTGCGTGTCACTCTATGTCGGAGCATTACCTGAGATGTGTGGACAATGCATGTCTCACTGTCACGCGGTTTGTTTGGTTCCTGTCTTTTGTTTCACGTTTTGGCGATCAGTCCTTTTGGTTTTGCTGTTTAGTCACATCGGTTTGCCGTGTTTGTCTTTTGAGTTTCCTGCAATAAACCCTGGTCCAAGCTGCATTTGGTCGTCCTCGCTCCATTCCTCCACTCCGTTCGTGACACAATGCAACTAAACCTTGGCTAATTTTATCTACTTGGTAAATTAACACACAATAATAATAAGTAACTTGTCCTAAACACTAAAACAAATATTAAGTAAATGTAACGTAACTGGTATGCAGTTCCTTAAACAAACATTGAGTAAATATAGGATAACTTGTACGCAACTACTTCAAACTGTATATAACACTTAACAAAGAAAAACAGTTCTGATCAACAACAATCTATGAACCAAACCTACAGTTAACTAAAAGGAATGAAGTTTCTTTGAACCAAGTAAGAACATTTCGCCTATGCAAATAAACTGCTCATTGTTAGTGAAGGCCTCTTACAGGAACAAAAACACACAGATAACATAAGGACAGGAAGGATACATATGGCTGACAGGGATCAAAAGACATCCCTGTCACTAAAGAGGAAGAACCTAGATAAAAGGAAAGTCATAAACTCGTAGAGACAAGGCCTCCAGGTCTGGCAGGCCAAGGCTTCACTTAAATTATTTTTAATTGTTTATCACATATTTGCTCAATTTTTACATTACCAAAAACAACCACTTCTCTCGATTTTCAGTTATCGGATCACAAGTATGAGCACAAATAAGTTTACACCAAAAAGGATAAATGTTTCGACATTATCATTCGGAAACACACAGATCTGGGAAAAAGTCTGTAAACTCAAGTGCAAAAATTGCATCATCATCATCGTTATCATCAACATGCTGGCGTTCAGACATTAGGCATACCCGGGGTTATCTTGTCTTCCATGGGCGATATTGCTGTAGTGATGAGACGATTAAACAGAGCACGCAGACATGCAATACAACAACCTCCACACAAAGTGAGTATAGCAGTAATTGAGGACACAAGGGCTTTATACTTCCCAAAAGCAGTCATCCACTTGTAGTGCTCTTTGATCCTCATGTTGAGGGATTGCCGGCTTGCAATCGCCTTCGTCAGGCTCCCATCAGGGGCGGTGTCGTTCTGGATGAAGGTGCAGCATTGTTCTCTGAACATTGCGCAGACCCTTCCTTTCTCAGACAACAACATAACAAGAGCATTGCGGTTCTGGATTGACATTAGGGAAGGCGTGGCTAGCTGGTCGTGCACTGCCTCAAGTCCCGCTTGTGTCCGTTTGCCCAACTTCTGCATGTTGCAATGGATGTAATTTATCCTGTCAACGTTCTTGTTCATCGTACACCAGCAGCAAATGGAGGACTCCCATCCCGCTGCAATTTGGTTAATTAATTCTTATTAATCAGGAACTCCTCTGGGGACCCTAATTGCATCAATTTCAGTCAGATCATCGTCGCCTCTCAAATTTAAAGACATTTTGGTTTTTTCCAGCTTTTTCCCAGATCTTGGCATGTCGATACATATACAATTTTGGTTGACTACATTCTCTAACAGCAATGGTTTCTTTTCTTTTCTCTTTTTTTTTTCCAACGGATATTATATAGAACACTCTGTCGCACATTTCACAATCAGTAGACGTGACAGATTTCACACAATCTTTTGTCAATGGTAACGGTACAACATAAAGAATCGGTCGTAGACCCATACATCTGACATTCATTATTTTTTCTGTCTTTGCAGCTTGTTTTGCCATTAGCAATCAATTGTAGTAAGTAACTCTTGTAGTCACCTGAAACAAACTATCCACATTCATTTTAGAGATATTAATTCCATTCTTTAACATCTACAGCGGTTGTTGACAAAGTATTATTTCTTTACATAACGTTTTTGCCACTGTTAAGGCATTCAGTGTTTATTTTGAAGCCAATTCAATCCATTTTGAGAATGCATCTATTATGACCAGGCATTATAACCCTGTGGATTGAGTTTAGCACATGTTAAACAAGCTCTACAAAATCTTCTTTTTTTTTTATAAATGTTTTGAATATGAATCAAATTCCTCTGTTGTATAAAGCTGACTGAACTGCCCTTTCATCCCCCCTGTTGAGCCATGTGTCAACACCATGTGACAACACCATGGCTCAATATCGCTGCCCATTTGTATCGGTTCATTTGTATGGGCAGGTAATATTGCTGCCCATTTGTATCGGAATTTTTCCTTTCACAAGGTGACAAACCAATCCACTAATCGAGAAAAAGAAATCAACAAAATAACTGCCAGTAAATTAATATAGTTAATTGTTGTTGTTTCTTAACTTTAACTAACTCAATCGCTCTCTTATTCTCAAATTTTAAATTTAGCTTTGAAATGTTGTTATTTCATAATTTTTCTTCATCCAATTCCAAAAAGCAAGTTCTTTCCATCTCTCAAATTTTGTTTCATCAAGGCTAGGCATTAATGCAGTGTGGACCAGTTTCTGCCCATAAACAAATTACTTGCTTTTTTTCACTTCCTATTTTTACAAAATCGTTTTTGTTTTGGGGTGCAAATCAGATAGACTACAGTCTAAGAAATTCTTTTGTGCACCTGTATTAGCCAATTTCATCCTTTTAACACATAACACTTACAGCACACAGACAACACGAAAACAGCAGAGACACAGCTCACAAACAATACCAACAAACAACGCTGCGCAAACGTCATCCTCTATTTTGACGTTTTGGTTATACGTTTTTTTCTCATCAGTTCCTTTTATCCTTCATGCAAATATTGTCACATCTTCCTGAAGCATCACCCTGCTTCAAATATTCAAACATTCTCTGAGAAACTCACACTTTCCCTGCTTCGCCCGCAGCCATAGCACCCCCCGTGCGAGGGGGGGGGCGCGGCATCAGTGTTGATTGGTCACAGGCTGGCCATTTCCTGCAACAATCATGATGCCGGCCCACCGCCCACACGAGCATAGCACAGGCCCACGCGCACAGCCCCGCCCCGCGACTACGTGCGAGCGCAGGCACGCTTATCAGTCTCACCCTCTCAAAGGGCAGGCCAACTTTGCTGTTGCCCCCTTCATCATGTTCACATTCGACATCTTTCACTGTTTTCTACACAACATTTGCTGTCTCTTATTCTCATCCTATCAAACCACCGTTCTAGTCACTTTCTGCCACACACGTCTTATTTTCTCTACTGCCACACACTGCTCATCTTAGTTTCTCCAACCAACTTAAACACACCATCATCCACTTCTCAATTTCCCTATTATTCCTCAACAGCCTCCTGAACATTCTCCATTACTGATTTCTTCCATAGAACACACATCTCACTCATACACATATACACAACATTCATGAGGATCCTCTGCGCGCACACGCACACACACACCAGCACAAAAGGATGACGCACAACATATAAGAACACATAGAACGCACTAAGAACACCTTTTTGCTCGTCTTACTTGTCAGATTTATTCTCTATTTTACTTTTAGAAGCTATTTGTAATTATTTTCCATTTATTTTGCAAATTTTAACTTTAGTGTGCACACAATTTGAGCTCAGGTCATTTGTCATTGGGCATACAAACAGCATCGTCATACTTCTTGTATGGACAGGAGCTCTAATAATCCAAAAAAATTTCTAATAATCTGACAATGACATGTTTTGCTGTCATATGGGCATCTTATTCTTTCTTTCTCTGTATTAGCATGAGCGGTCAAAGGGGAGGAAGCTTGTCATGCTGAAAATTTGACTTTGATTGGCATTGTTTTTTTCTAAAACACTCTTTTGACCAGTGTCCACGTTTCCCACAGTTCCAACAGTTGTCAGAATCTGATGGGGGTTTTGAATTATAGGGCGGCCTGCGACCTCGTTGGCCTCCAACTCTTCCTCTGCCCCTTTGAGAACTTTGGAAGAAGATCGTTGTATCTTCATCTAGATCATTACCATCATCATCTAGATGAAATACATCAAAACCTTTGCCTTTTTGGATCGCTTTTTCAGCATGTCTGGCCCACTGCATAGCTGTTGTAACAGTAGCAGTATCCACTTCTACCAAGTGTTTCCTCACCCAGTTGCCTAAGTCGGGGGGGAAACCAGTGAGGAGCGCATTTTTAAGATGTTGCTGACAAGCACTCTCAGCTGCATCATCGAATGGGATGCCACTGTGCACCCAGAATTCTTTTTCAAATCTATTTTTTGTCTTTTGAATTTGTTCCCTTCTCTCTTGTGAAGCTTTCAACCACATTCTAGCACAATTCAACTCTCTCTCTTTTCTTTTCTTTTTCAGTCCCTTTGTCGTCCTATCTACACTCTCCTCCAAAACATCAACCACTATCTTCCACACTTCAACTTTCAACTTCCCTTCTACTCCATACTTTTTCTTCCACTTCGGCATGTATTGCATACAATTAAGAAATTTACTCGCCATGAACTTCTCATCTTCTTCAAGAGCTAGAGGTTTACCGTTCTTGTTTCCCATCTTAATTTGGTATTTTTTAGGTTTATACAATTTTTTTTCAAAACATTTTTCTTTCTTTGAGGATCCTCAATGCAGGTTTAAATTGACCTTTCAACAAATTACTAGCCTGTGTTATTGCCGTGGATCAATGCTAGAACTGCTATTTAGTCAATTTACCCTACCAGTCACACTCAACCACAAAAACTCCAGCGCTTTTTATTTCTAGGCCTATCCAGGATGGGTGTAAAACCCTCCCAAACAGCTTGGAAAAACGGACAAAAAAAAAGAATCTACGCCAGGGGTGTCAAGATCCTTTCCTCGGGGGCCGAATCCCTACATGTTTTCCAAGTTTCCCTCGTTAAACACACCTGATTCAATTAATCAGGCTCCTGCTGAAAGTGAGGACGAACTGGTCATTTGAATCAGGTGTGTTTAACTTTGGCCGGAAAAACGTACAAAGAAAAATCTACACTCTTCTTTGATTCACAAAAAAGAAGCTCCGTGTTTCTTAGCACGTTCCTTCCATTGGGACTCTAACCCAAGCCCGATCCCTCAGCTTGGAAAAACAGACAAAGAAGAATCTACGCACTTCTTCGATGAACGAAAAAGAAGCTCTCCTTTTCTTAGCCTGTTTCTTCCCCTGGGACTTGTACCCAAGCTATATCCCGTGCACCTTTAATTATTTTATTTTATTTTTTTACTCGTAACTTTAGGGCTTTAACTTACCTGTCCCCTGGTTCGTTGCACTGCCGGATCCCGTCAATCCACCTCTGTCAGACGAAGGCAGACCTAAGATGCTGGCCCAGCGAAGAAATTCTCTTCCCAGGACTTTCTTTTCCAGGTCCCCCTAAAGGACGCTGGCTTGTCGACAATGCAGCACGTTCTGCTCCGTCAGCCAGATGGCGGGTATGAGGATCCCGGGTTTCGGCACCAAAATGTTAGGGTGGGGCTCACGCTAACTTATTTTGCAAGAACCACACGGGAGACAAGTAAGTCCTTTTAAACACCTGCAGGTGGAGAGTCCATTCGTCGCTGTGCTTACAGCGATGATCGAATGAGGTCTGACTCTGGCCTCATGCAGGAGCGTTTTTATTGAGAGAAACAGAGTGGGGTTGAGAGTGGGGGTGTGGGTGGACAGGATGGGGTTGAAGCCCCTGGCCTGCTGATCAAAGCATAGCAGGGGGTCTTTTACGACGTTGTGTAAACAAAGCAACTTTGATTGCTTCCTCTGCAGCTAGTCAATCAGTTCAAAAGATCTTAGCACTTTGGTCTACTACTTTTGTTAAAACAGGACAAGCTAGGTAAATTATTACAGGTTACATTCCAACATAATCATACGATGAAGATAATCTGTAAACCCTAACATACCTTGTTATAGAAAAATCTTTATAATAATAAAAAAGTTCTAAAAACATATTTACAGTATGTACACTTGTGCCTTGTTATTAATTTTTTTATAATAATAAAAGCTGTTCTAAAAAGATATTTACAGTATTTGTTAAGAATTCTCCATGTTATTTATATTATTCAGCCGTGCTTTGATTTGAGGTAGGGTGCTTTATTTTGAAGGCCGTTTTCAGATGATACCATTTCAAAATCATTAAATCTCCTTACTCTAGAAGTCAATGAATGGAACTCATTGTCAGTGAGGCTCCAATTATTCCACAGCCATAGTGCGCCCTCATGCGGTTTAAAGTGAAATAACATGAGAAGTGATCAACTATACTAGTAAGTAATGTGTTAATGATCAAGTAAAAATTTGTGAATAATTTCACATATAAGTCACTCTTGAGTATAAGTCGCCCCCCCACCCAAACTATGAAAAAAACGCGATTTATAGTCTGAAAAATACGGTAATATGTCTAGATTTATTTCTAATTACGCTATTTAGAATATTCCATATACCTTTTATATTGTGCTTGTTATCTTCTAGTAAGTTATTATAATAACTATAAACGTGGGTCCCCCTTCCCATGGGCTCACCACCTGTGGGAGGGGCCAAAGGGGTCGGGTGCATTGCAAACTGGGCGGCGGCCAAAGGCAGGGACCTTGGCGGTCTGATCCCCGGCTGCAGAAGCTGGCTCTTGGGACATGGAATGTCACCTCTCTGGCTGGAAAGGAGCCCGAGCTGGTGTGCGAGGCAGAAAAGTTCCGACTAGATATAGTCGGACTTGCCTCCACGCACAGTTTGGGTTCCGGTACAAGCCCTCTCGAGAGGGGCTGGACTCTCTTCCACTCTGGAGTTGCCCACGGTGAGAGGCGTCGAGCAGGTGTGGGTATACTTATTGCCCCCCGGCTGGGCGCCTGCACATTGGGGTTCACCCCGGTGAACGAGAGGGTAGCCTCCCTCCGCCTTCGGGTGGGGGGACGGGTCCTGACTGTTGTTTGTGTCTATGCACCAAACGGCAGCTCAGAGTACCCACCCTTTTTGGAGTCCCTGGAGGAAGTGCTGGAGGGCGCTCCTTCTGGGGACTCCATCGTTCTACTGGGTGACTTCAATGCTCACGTGGGCAATGACAGTGAGACCTGGAAGGGCGTGATTGGGAGGAACGGCCCCCCCGATCTGAACCCGAGCGGTGTTCTATTATTGGACTTCTGTGCTCGACACGGATTTTCTATAATGAACACCATGTTCAAACATAAGGGTGTCCATGTGTGCACTTGGCACCAGGACACCCTAGGCCGCAGTTCGATGATCGACTTTGTAGTCGTGTCATCGGATTTGCGGCCGCATGTTTTGGACACTCGGGCGAAGAGAGGGGCGGAGCTGTCAACTGATCACCACCTGGTGGTGGGTTGGCTCCGATGGTGGGGGAAGATGCCGGTCCGACCTGGCAGACCCAAACGTTCTGTGAGGGTCTGCTGGGAACGTCTGGCGGAATCCCCTGTCAGGAAGAGCTTCAACTTCCACCTCCGGCAGAGCTTTTCCCACATCCCGGGGGAGGCGGGGGACATTGAGTCCGAGTGGACCTTGTTCCGCGCCTCCATTGTTGAGGCGGCCGACCGGAGCTGTGGCCGTAAGGTCATTGGTGCCTGTCGTGGCGGCAATCCCCGAACCCGCTGGTGGACACCGGCGGTAAGGGATGCCGTCAAGCTGAAGAAGGAGTCCTATCGGGCCGTTTTGGCCTGCGGGACTCCGGAGGCAGCTGACAGGTACCGGATGGCCAAGCGGAACGCGGCTTCGGCGGTTGCTGAGGCAAAAACCCGGGCGTGGGAGGAGTTTGGCGAGGCCATGGAGAATGACTTCCGGACGGCTTCGAGGAAATTCTGGTCCACCATCCGGCGTCTCAGGAGGGGGAAGCAGTGCAACGTCAACACTGTTTACAGTGGAGATGGCGTGCTGCTGACCTCGACTCGGGACGTCGTGTGTCGGTGGGGAGAATACTTCGAAGACCTCCTCAATTCCACCGACACGCCTTCCATTGTGGAAGCAGGGCCTGGGGACTCTGAGGCGGACTCTCCAATCTCTGGGGTTGAAGTCACTGAGGTAGTTAAAAAACTCCTCGGTGGCAAGGCCCCGGGGGTGGATGAGATCCGCCCGGATTTCTTAAGGGCTCTGGATGTTGTGGGGCTGTCATGGCTGACACGTCTCTACAGCATCGCGTGGACATCGGGGACAGTGCCTCTGGATTGGCAGACTGGGGTGGTGGTTCCCCTCTTTAAGAAGGGGGACCGGAGGGTGTGTTCCAATTACAGGGGAATTACACTCCTCAGCCTCCCTGGTAAGGTCTATTCAGGGGTGCTGGAGAGGAGGGTCCGTCGGGAGGTCGAACCTCGGATTCAGGAGGAACAGTGTGGCTTTCGGGAGTACGGGGTACCGAGCCAACTGATAAGGGCGGTTCGGTCCCTGTATCACCGATGCCAGAGTTTGGTCCGCATTTCCGGCAGTAAGTCGGATTCGTTCCCAGTGAGGGTTGGACTCCGCCAAGGCTGCCCTTTGTCACCGATTCTGTTCATAATTTTTATGGACAGAATTTCTAGGTGCAGCCGAGGCGTTGAGGGTGTCCGGTTTGGGGACCTCAGCATCGCGTCTCTGCTTTTTGCAGACGACGTTGTGCTGTTGGCTTCTTCAGGCCGTGATCTCCAGCTCTCACTGGAGCGGTTCGCAGCCGAGTGTGAAGCGGTCGGGATGAGGGTCAGCACCTCCAAATCCGAGTCCATGGTCCTCGATCGGAAAAGGGTGGAATGCCCTCTCCGGATCGGGGATGAGATCCTGCCCCAAGTGGAGGAGTTTAAGTATCTTGGGGTCTTGTTCACGAGTGAGGGGAGGATGGAGCGCGAGATCGACAGGCGGATCGGTGCAGCGTCGGCAGTAATGCGGACTCTGTACCGGTCCGTCGTGCTAAAGAGAGAGCTGAGCCAAAAGGCAAAGCTCTCAATTTACCGGTCGATTTACGCTCCTACCCTCACCTATGGTCACGAGCTATGGGTCGTGACCGAAAGAACGAGATCCCGGATACAAGCGGCCGAAATGAGTTTTCTCCGCAGGATGTCCGGGCTCTCCCTTAGAGATAGGGTGAGAAGTTCGGTCATCCGGGAGAGACTCGGAGTAGAGTCGCTACTCCTCCACGTTGAGAGGAGCCAGATGAGGTGGCTCGGGCATCTCATCAGGATGCCTCCTGGACGCCTCCCTGGGGAGGTGTTCCGGGCATGTCCCACCGGTAGGAGACCACGGGGACGACCCAGGACGCGCTGGAGAGACTATGTCTCTCGGCTGGCCTGGGAGCGCCTTGGGATCCCCCGGGATGAGCTAGATGAAGTGGCTGGGGAGAGGGCAGTCTGGGAGTCCCTCCTGAAGCTGCTGCCCCCGCGACCCGACCCCGGATAAGCGGAAGAAGATGGATGGATGGATGAAGTTATTATAATAGTATTTCTTGCAATTCCTTAATATATTTAGTTTAGTTTAGTTTATTGTTTAGCACATATTATTATAACAAATAACAGTGCAAGGAGGGAGACGAAGCCTAGGGCTTGTAAGGAGCTCCACTCCTGTATAAACAAAGTGCACAACAAACAAAGTGCTGTGTCATCAAATATCATTCAAGTGTTTAAGAAAAAAAATATATATAAATGAATAAACAAAAGCATAACTAGCTAAATATTAATTCGTCATATTTATATATGCATATATACGAATGTGTATGTATACATACATAAACAAATACACTATACAAAATGAGAAACAAGAGAAACAAATTCGACACTTAGCGATGTTGAAGCAATCAAAAAGACACCAGGTAAGAAATAGCTAAGAGGGAGCAGAAGAACTGCAAACAGAAAATAACAAAACAAGGAAGAATCAGGGTATAAATAGTGGTTTAAGTTGATGTTCTTAGTATGGATCAGCTGAGTGCGGTGGAGTAATTTTGGACTGGTAGGATCATGAGTGAAGAAGGTGGTGTTTCAGGTGCTTTCTAAAAGCAACCTGTGAAGATATGGATCGGATATGGATTGGTAGCTCATTCCAGAGTGAGGGCCCTCTAAAATGGATATTATATTGATGGCGTGATGTTCGACAGGACGGTGGGTGGAGATTGTCCCCCTGTCTTGTTGGATAACAATGAAAATCAGATACAAATGCGAAGAAATTATGAAAAGTGGCTGGAAGACAGTGTTTCCTATATATATATTTATGGGTGAGTAGACAGGTTTGATGAATATTTACTTTATCAATTGGCAGTAATGAATAATTTCTAAACAATGGTGCCGATGGTTCATATCTATTTGAGAAAGAGATCATTTTTAGGAACTTCTTTTGTATGATGAGTAATTTGTTGAGGTATGTTGGATATGTAGCTGCCCAGACTATGTTGCAGTAATTGAGTAAAGGAAACAGGAAACTATAATACAGAGTGAGATGAGCAGACGGATGGACCAAGGGACAAACTTTTCGTAAAATACCTAGCGTTTTCATGGATCTTTTGCAAACCAAATCAATGTGTTCAGACCAGTTTAAGTGTTTATCTACTATAACTCCTAGGAATTTAGTGCTAGTAACTTGATGGATTTCGTTATTATTTATGTAAATTTTGATCTGTTCTTTCGGGTAAGATTTATTTATATTGCAGAAGATCATGAAGTTACATTTTTTTATATTGAGTGACAACTTATTTATTTTGAACCATTTTGTAACAGCGTGCAACTCAGTATTCACACTTGCAATGAGGAAATTAAATTCCTTGTGGGTGGCAATGAGATTGGTATCATCCGCAAATAACAAAGGAAGAAAATTTGAACAAGACATGGAAAAATCATTTATGTACACCAAAAATAATAGAGGACCCAATATTGAGCCCTGCGGGACCCCAAATAGTATTTTAGATCTGTTGGAAGAACAACCATTTATATATACATATTGTTCTCTGTTGGCGAGATAGTTTGTGAACCATTTCAGGGCAGAATCGTTCACTCCATATCTCTCTAGCTTAGCGATAAGGATCTTATGGTCGACAGTATCAAATGCTTTGCTTAAATCTAGAAAGACACCAAGAGCGAATTTCTTATTGTCAAGAGCTGTTGAGATGTGGTTGGCAAGCTGAAGCAGTGCATGCTCAGTAGAAAACTTTTTGCGGAAACCGTATTGATGTTTATAGAGAATATTGTTTGTTTCTAGGTGCTTTGCCAATCTTGAGTAAACCATTTTTTCTAGAATCTTGGAGAAGCAAGGAAGAACGGATATAGGTCGATAATTACCATATTCATTAGTCTCACCAGCTTTGAAGATAGGAATGACTTTAGCAATTTTTAATTCTTGGGGTACAATGCCAAATTTTAAAGATAAGGAGAAAATGTGTGTTAGTGGAATTATTATTGAATGAATGATTTTCTTAATAAGTATGCTTCTGATCTCATCATGGCCAGGGGCCGAGTTTTTCAAGCTCATGACGATGTTGTAAACTTCCTCAACACTATGAGGGTCAAGAATGGAGAGTGAAGGAAACTGCCCTTTAATAAGGCAACAGGGGCTTGTATCAGAGGTTGAGAAGCTAGATGCCAAGGTAGCGCCAACATTTACAAAGAAATCATTGAAACCATTAGAAATATCTATTAGGTTTGAATGAGCTCTATTCTTCCCCAGCATCTCACTTGGGGTAGATGTTTTTGATTTTTTGCGATGTAATAAATGGTTGATAAGATTCCATGTTGTTTTGATGTCACCGGAGGCTTGTGTAAATTTATCAGCATAGTAAGTTTGTTTGTTTTTCCTTAGTAATACTGTAAATTTGTTTTTATATTTCTTGTATGTTTCTATATTTATAGGGATGGGATTTGCAATAGATTTTCTATATAGTTTATTTTTTTTACGTGAAGATTTTTTTAGTTCATCCGTTATCCATGGTTTCCCCTTAGAGTTATTTTTACGACTAGAAGTTAAAGGAAAGGAGGACTCTAATGCATTTGTGAGTATTGTTAGAAAGGAGTGATAGGCTTTGTTGACATCTTGCAACAGGATAACCTCATCCCATGACACAGAGCTGATGATAGATATAAAAGATACCATGTTTTTCTCAGTAAATTTGCGGAATTTCATTTGATCACCAATATGATGTTTGATTTCAGGACTACTATCATTGTGGATGAGATGGAAGACAGGAAGATGGTTGGATACATCACAGATCAAAAGGCCAGATGTTATCTTGTAGTCTAGAGAATTAAATAGGATATTGTCTATGAGAGTGGCCGTTGAGCTTGTGATCCTGGAGGGTTTGTTGATAAGAGGGAAAAAGTTACTGGAATATAATGTATTAAGGAAGTCTGCTGTATGTGACTGCTTAGTTTCAAGCAAATTAATATTATAGTCACCAAGTAAGACACACAATTTGTTTTCTTTGTTTATGATTTCTAGAGTAGAGTCGAGGGCTTCATTGAAGGTGATTTTATCAGAGTCTGGTGGTCTATATATACATCCAATTATCACATTTTTGTTGTTTATAAGTGAGCAAAATGAGAGTTCTATAAACACAGATTCTGCTACAGTCATGTCAAAGTTGACACTTAGATCCTTTCTGGGAGAGAAATTGAAGTTATCTATCACATACAGTGAGACTCCTCCACCTTGCTTGTTTGGTCTACAGGAATGTATAGGAGTGTAGTGAGAGAGAGGGTAGCTAGATGTATTATCAACCATCCAAGTTTCAGTAAGAGCTATTACTGAAAAAGAATGTGTTAAGGTTGATAAATAGGTTTTTAGACCATCATAATTTTTAGAGATACTCCGTACATTGAAGTGGACAGTGGAGAATACATTTGTTTGGCAGTGGCCAGGAGGAGTATTGCACAGTTTGTTAAACATATCTTCAGAAAAATATTCACATGACATTTCAACAGATTTTAAGGGAGTGTAATTTGTATCTGGGTTAAGGAAGGACTCATAGATACCAGCATTAGCATTCTCTAGGTCAAATGAATTAAATAGTAAAGAGTCTAGATTCGGTGGGACAGAAATTCCTGCATTTGTGAGAATGTCACTGGATGGCATGAAAGGTGTAAGGGAACTGTCTACCTGAGATGGATGTCCTCCCTGCCAGTCTCTGTTTGCCTTGTTGTACTTCGCTGTAATCCATTATTCTCGTCCGGAGGGTCCATAGGTACCAGTTAATGATCATTAGTTCAGCCATTGTAGATGTTTGGTTCCCCCACCACCAGGCCATATTTCTTCAGTTCCTCCAGTTCACTCACAACGAGAGTTTTGACATCTTCTGGTGTTGCTCCGTTTGTTTTAATCCATACTTTACAGTTTCTGACCCACGTTGCGAGAATCTTGTTTTCCTTCTTCAGTTTGCGTGCGTTCCAGGCTATCTCAGCATTCTTCTTAGTGAGGTGCTCATTTAGGTAAACACCCGTTCCTTGTAGCTTCCTCCCTTGCTTCGAAAGATCCACTTTATGTTTTTTTAGTTAACATATTAGTTAGCTTATTCTTATACTTCTTATATTTATCTTCTAATTCCTTAGTTCTATGCTTTATGATTTGCCTATATAATGTATTTTTCTTTTTACAGGCATTCCGCAGACCCTTTGACATCCACTGATTCTCATTGTACTTGTAGGTTTTACAGTATCTTTTAATTGGGCAATTTTTATCATATAATGTCTTAAAAATACTTGGGAATTTATCATATGCTTTGTTAGTATCAGTGTCCTCATATATCAGATCCCAATTTTGTTGCAAAAGCTCATTTTTTAGTGCATTCATGGAGTCTTCCGTTTTAACCCTTCTGTACATTGGCCTATTGTCCTTGTGCTGTTTATTGATGTCATTATAAACTGTAAAGACTGGGAGATGGTCATTGATGTCATTCACCAATAGTCCACTTACTGTGTTGTTTTCCATTTCATTTGTGAAAATGTTATCAATTAAGGTTGCAGATTGCACTGTAATTCGGCTAGGTCTAGTAATCTTTGGGTATAAACCAGTACTGAATAGAGTATTGATGAAATCTTCAGTCTTCTTATGTTTATTAGGATTTAAAAGGTCTATGTTTAAGTCTCCCCCAATGAATGTGATTTTCTGATTCGTTATAGTAAAGAGTACCTCCATCCAGTTTCAAAGCAAGTCTATGTCTGATCCCGGTGTTCTGTATATACAGCTTACCACAATATTTCTTTTTGCTCTACTTATCTCTATTCTCTATTATTCATGTATAACAACTCGTATCCTTCCATCTCAAATTCCATGCCTCTCTCGTCATTAAACCATGTTTCAGAAATTAAAATAACATTAAAGGGCTGTGTAAAATAGTCCTTAATGTTTTGAAAATTGGCATACATACTTCTGCTATTGAAGTGAATTTTTGATATTTTGTTTTCGGCCGTAAAAGTGCGTTTGTATTGTTCATCTGTATAGTAGTTGCAGTCATTGTTGAGGTTCAAGAGAAAATTGTTTTCCGGATCAATATAATTTCCAATGTCTAGGTGCTTGTAGGTTGTGTAGTTGAAAGTATTTAGTTCAGTCTGTTGAAGTTCATTAATTCTAAGTATTGCTGGTGATTCAGAGTGCTGTGTCTGTGTAGTGTCCAGAGTCATGCAGAGTTTTGTGCTTCACGTAACCCATTGTCCGTTGTTCAGTGTACTAAGGTTGGTTGTGCTGCTTGGGCGTGCTGGTGCGTGGATGGATGATCAGTCTGTCGTTTCGTAGGTAGGCAATGTCTTCTCTTTCTCTTGCTGCTCTCAACTCTGGCATAAGCTCTTTTCTTTTCCTTTTGACGGAGTCTGTGTAGTCCTCATTGAAATAGATTCTTGTGCCTTGAAGAGCTTTTGTCCGTTGCAATATGGCGTCTCTGTCTTTATACCTGAGGAGTTTAACAACTACAGGTCTTGGTTTGTCACCTTCTCTAGGTTTCCCTATACGGTTTGCTCTCTCTATTTTTACCTTGTGCGGTAGTTTGAGTTTTTCTTTCAAAATGTTTGTGATTGTCTCCTCTGTATCAGCCCAGGTTTCTCTTAGTGCTTCTGCCACTCCATCAAATACCAGGTTGTTTCTTCTCGTTTGTCATTCCAGGTATTCCAGTTTGTCAGTCATAGATAGCAAACTTCCACACACTTTAAATATGACAGCCTGCATTGTGTTGGCTTTTTCAGTTTGTTTGTTGTTGCAAGACTTCAGGTCATACACTTCTTTTTGGGTGAATTGCAGACTCGCCTTGACCTCTTGGATGTCTTTAATAACAATCTCAAATCTTTTATTTGTGGAATCCATCATAAGTTGGACGAAGCCTTTAAAAATCTCCTGCTGCTGTTGTAGGAGGGCCATAAACATATCCTTCTGTTTTTGCATCAGGTCAGACACCTGGCTAGGTGACATGTACTCACCCTCATCTTCTGGCTTCTTCTCTACTTTTTTAGGCATCTTTGTGTCTGCAACATTAACTCAGGAGCACAATATGACAAACAATCTGACCAACAAAACAAAAATTAAAACAATTTGTGATGCTTTTTCTTGTAAATCAAAATGAGGAAGTCAAGGTTAATGATGATGATGATAGAACTTGATTCATCCCACAGCGGGGAAATTTACAACAACAACAACAACAACAGTCTTTGTTGCTGTCAGTTGCTTCATCAAACTGTAAGGCAAAACTTTTGTCTTTGAGTTTCTCGACCAGCTGTTCTTTGAGATCGTTGGCAATGTCATTTATACGTCTGGCGACAGAGTAATTGGACAGAGGGACAGTTTTTCACGCGTCCAGAATGACAGAGACGATGTCTAATGCTGCAGGCCAGTGACGTGCGGTGAGGTTCATGACTGGGGAGGCACTGACGTCAACACCCCCCCCCCCTTTCCCGGTAAAATTTGTCCGGCACCTAACCGTGTCACAAAAAAGGTTGGGGAACGCTGCTCTAGTGTGGCTTATTCATTATTTAATTTGAACTATTTTAATTAAAATCTCATAGCAGCAGTCTTCACACATAAAAACACTCAAGAAAGCACATGGAATCAAAAACTTGTTTTCTATCGTGCGTACCACTCCATTTGAAAAGACATGCTCCGAAGTCCCGTTGTCCGAATCAAACCTTTTAACTTCGGAGTTGGTCTTCCTTTACTGATGACCTTCTGCTTCGACCGAAAATCCATAGTTGAAAATCGTTTGGATATGTAATCCTCCATTGTAAAACGAAATGTAAAAACGGAGAAAAAAAAAAACGAATGTAAAACGAAATAAATGGAGGACTGCTCCTCAGTTGTTCACTGTAAATTTGAACTGGAGATCTCTTATTCTACAGGGAGGTGCATGAAGCATCCCGGGATCACTAGCACTCCCTGCCATAAGGCTGGAGAACCTTTTTTTCGTAGCCTCCGTAAGGTCTCTGTTCAAAGCCGTTTTGTTCATCTAAAGAAACACGACGTTACAGACAGATGACAAAAAACATTACATATTATATACATCAACTACGAAAATTAGTTAATATACCCACAGTGTTTGAACACTTAAACAGCGACATAAAGACAGAGAGCAGTTCAGTCTAACTGCATAGCCTGTCAACATAGGCAGCCGTGTGATTACGCAATCCTCAGAGGAGGCGAGGCAGGAAGTTGGCTCCTCCGACCGAATCGTCTTCGGTTTTAAAATAACTATAAAAATTCAGTGATTTTGGTTCAAAATGATACAAAACTATTGAAATTAAAAGGAAAATGACTTTATAATAAAAACAATTGAATTTGTTTTTCCCCTTTTCATGTTGGCAAGGGAGGCGTGGTGCTGCAGGGAGTATCAGTTCCTCTGCTATGGTGTTTTTTTTTTGCACTGAGCAATTTGGTATGCCACTTTATACAATGCGAACAGTGCTCGCTGGTTTACTGAAGTAGCACTCACAAAGCGGGACGATTGTTGGCAATATTCGGCACGTTTTCGCTGAAAAAATTCAAGCGGCTTATCAGCGTGATTGGGGTACAATGACTTTAAGTGCCGCCTTAATTTATTTGGCTTCATACTGTCCGCTGCCAACATTTTTAAACATACCTTGAACATACCAGTCTTTCCTCGTCTCCCACCGTAGTAACAGTGAAGCCAAGCGCTACATACGCTTGGTCATATTTCCTTGTCTTGGCTTTCGGGAGACTTACGTTTGTCTCATTATCTGTGTCCCTCTCCGCCTTTCTTTTCACTCCTATCAAATATTTTTTCATTGTGTTGCTGAAGAGTTTGTTCGTTGAATTTTTACATCTCTTGCTCTGTGCTGTGTGCTCTTGTTTGGTGCAAAAATACCGCAACTCCCTGCGCAAACTCTGAAAATGAGTGCGCCACTCCCACCCACTGAGTGGATGTGCAATTACACTTCATTCTAGTACGCCAAAAAAAGTATGTTCCCGAGGTCACATGCCCCCCCCCTGGCATCGCTCCGCGCCCCACTATTTGAGAAGGACTGGGCTAGAGGAAGCCGCTGCTGGGCCTCGATGCTAGCTAGCCGCCGCTGGGGAGGTTCGTCGTGTTATCCTGTCGACTCAAATACCTCCTCTCGTTTGCGGTCATATACTAACATCTGTGGCAAAGCTGGTGATTGGTAATTGTGATGACAAGCCGAGATTTGTGAGTTGATCTTTATATTCTACTTCAGGGGTCTCAAACTCCAGTCCTCGGGGGCCGCATTCCTACATGTTTTCCAAGTTTCCCTCGTTAAACACACCTGATTCAATTATCAGGCTCCTGCAGAACGTGAGGATGAACTGATCATTTGAATCAGGTGTGTTTAACGAGGGAAACTTGGAAAACGTAGGAATGCGGCCCCCGAGGACTGGAGTTTGAGACCCCTGTTCTACTTAATTGCTGTGCTGATACCGCCATTTACAGGGATTTTAGTCATTCTTTTTTGGTACCTCAACACGCAGGATGATAAGAATTGGAGGCAGAACATTGGAATGTTTGTGTGTGGAGGGGTATGCAATGTTTGACTTAATGTGTAATGTGCTGATACTGATACAAAAAACAGCTAATGTCAGCTGAATAATCGCTTTGGGCTGAGGCATTAAGGCATGTAGTAGGCCATGATCTTGTGTCAACAGAATCTTGTGTGAATGTGGTCTTTTGGGATGCTTTTTGTAAGCGTGTTAAATGTCATCATCATGCTTAAATACTGACATTGGCGATTGATCTACTGCCCGTGGTATCTCTCAGGTTGTGTCTCTGGGTGTCACTTCCTTCACACTGTGCACTCTGGGAATAAACCGTTTCCACGCCGCCACCAGCTCTTCACAATCAAAGATGCGGCGTGTGGAGCGTTGTCGCTCGGTGCTGATCAAGCTGGCCATGGTATGGGTCGCCGCGGTGCTGCTGGCGAGTCCTGAGCTCTTTTTATGGCAAGTTGCAAGGACCACCACCACCGCCACCACCACTGATTCCTGCTCCAGCAGTGTCTCCTCACCTCCATCCCTCCTCCTGCCGGACTCCCTACACTCGCTGCTACACAGGTATCATCAGGTGAGACCATACCCACTTTGTCAGTCGACACACCCACCCAGAGGCTGTGAATATGTTTACAACCAGGTTGTACGAGATTTAGATTTTCAGTTGGTCAGTTTTTATTGGTTCCTGAGCAGCAACCACAAAGAGGCCTCTGTTGTTTTTGTAAAAAGTCTTCTTGTGATTTTCTATTAATTTTGCCACAATGAATTGCATTTTTTGGGGGCCTAACTATACATCAAAACTCACCAAAATTTGCACACTCATTGGGCCCTGCAATATTTTCAAGTCATCATGCACAATTAGAAAAATGTTGAGTGTACTTGAAATTTGGGTTTGCTTTGACTACAAACATTACACTCTGAACTTGTGACGGATCAGGCAGTAAAACCAGATGCAGAGCGACACAGACTTTATTGTTGAAGGGGAAGAGACGGTGTAGCGCCGGAGCCGTGGTCAAGTTGGTGCGCTGGCGTCGCTGGGTGATGGCTGGCGGACGTGACGGGCGGTGTCGCGTTCGAGCACGTCTCTGTGGCTGGCTGAGGGCTGGACACCCCCTGGTGGGAAAAGCAGCAGAGCAAGCACGCAGTAGGGCAGGGCGTGCGCGCAGCAGGGCAGCGCGTAGAGGAGTTTAGGACGAGCAGGCGGCCGGGACAGGCGGCGAGCAAGACGAGGTCAGTAACGGCAGGTGGTCAGGACGCAAGCAAGGCGAGACCGGGCTAGGTCGGCAATGGGAGTCAGGCGGACAGGACACAGTGTGCAAACGAGTGGCATCACTAAGGAGTGACTGGATGGCTTTAAATAGGGAGACTAATAAGCCAGTGACAGGTGTGGGTGATTTCTTGATTAGGGGCGTGGTCGAGTGGCAGGTGTTGCAGGTGCTGCTTTAAAATTTTGCCACATTTTTGCCCTTTATAGAAGTCATATTGAACTATTTTTTATTCTGATGTATTCATTTGCATTCATTTTCAAAAAATTCCAATTCCAATGTGCCTGTATCCTTACATGCCAGTTCCCTAACACGTACAGGCTGGCCCTTTGTAGTAGCTCGCAGCCGTGATTATGGTAAGTTTTATAAACATAAAATATAGTTTCAGTTTGTTGTCATTAACTAAATATATTCATGGGCCCTACGCTCACAGCTGTAATTATGGTAAGTTTTATAAACATGAAATATACTTTCAGTTTGTTGTCATTAATTAAACATATTCATTTGTTTTTGTTTACTATAAAAACCTTGGTTTTTCAGTACTGGCAGAGTGTTATCTTGATACTTTTCCCAGGCCCGCTTGTGGTGGACTTTTGGCTGTTACTTCTGCCGGCCCGTGCTCTTCACCGTCCTCTGCCAAATGGCGACCCGCAACATGCACAGTGACTCCAGCTCTGCTCACAAACAGTGTAGCCATGATAACCCATCTTCCAGTCATAAGCGACATGATCACGAGGCGCTGGAACGGCAGCTCAACTGCACGTTGTTAGCATTAGCACTAGTGTACACTATCTGCGTGTAAGGTAGGTGATGATTTAATATGAACATCTATACTAGTGTTGATTGCTCTCAGACTGCAACGGAAGCTCAGCTTCTCCCAAAAGCCCTGTCTCTGAGCAAAAAGTAGTGAAATGCATATGTACTTCTGTCGGGTCTACATCCATAGACTAAAATTCCCTAGAACACCTTTGATCTTTTGTTAAGAATGTCTTTTTATGTCAGGTACCCTTCTTATTGCCCACAGTGTCAGCGCATTTACACAGTTGGATGCTGAGCGTAAACTGCTTTGTACAGTGAGTTGGGGCTCACTGCATGAAATTGGACAGTCATTGGATACATCAGAATCAGAATTTGCTTTATTATCATTGTCAGTGAATCGTAGACTACATCTCTAGGATGAGGCGGTTCGGTAGGCACTGGTTAGCACAACCGCCTCACAGGTAGGAGGGTGCGGGTTCGATTCCACCCCCGGCCCTCCCTGTGTGGAGTTTGCATATTCAAGATTCAAGAGTTTTTTATTCGCCATGTTTGAGCGTGCCTGTTAGGGTTTGCAGAATATCTTCATCGTATGATTATGTTGGAATGTAACCTGTAATAATTTACCTAGCTTGTCCTGTCTTACCAAAAGTAGTAGACCAAAGTGCTAAGATCTTTTCACCTGATTGACTAGCTGCAGAGGAAGCAATCAAAGTTGCTTTGTTTACACAAAGTCGTAAAAGGCCCCCTGCTATGCTTTGATCAGCAGGGAAGCGCCTTCACCCCATCCTGTGTTCCCACACCCCCACTTTCAACCCCACTCTGTTTCTCTCAATAAATATGCACCTGATGAGGCCTGAGTCAGACTTCATTCGACCATCGCTGTTGTTTACAGCGACGAGTGAACTCTCCACCTGCAGGTGTCTGAAACGACTAACTTGTCTCCAGTGTGGTTCTTGCAAAATAAGTTAGAGTGAGCACTACCCTAACATTTTGGTGCCGAAACCCGGGACCCTCATACCCGCCATCTGGCTGACGGAGGACGACGCGCTGTACACCGTCGACGGGCCAGCGTCCATTAGGAGGACCTGGTAAAGAAAGACCTGGGAAGGAAATTCTTCGCTGGGCCAGCGTCTTAGGTCTGCCTTCGTCTGACAGAGGTGGATTGACGGGATCCGGCAGTGCAACGAACCAGGGGACAAGTAAGTTAAAGAAAAAAGCGCTGATACGGCTTTGGTTTGTCCTAGCTATGAGATACGGCTTTGGTTTGTCCGGGCTATGAGATACGGCTTTGGTTTTTCCAAGCTATGAAACAGCTGGGATTCTAGTCCCAGTGGAAGGAACGGGCTAAGAAAAGACAGAGTCTCTTTTTCCTAATTGAAGAAGGGCGTAGATTCTTTTTTTTTTGTCCGTTCTTCCAAGCTGTTTGGGAGGGTTTTACACCCATCCTGGATAGGCCTAAAGATAAAAAGCGCTGGAGTTTGTGTGGTTGAGAGTGCGACTGGTAGGATAAATTGACTGCAAAGAGAAATTGGTGGAAGGTCAATTTAAACCTGCGTTGAGGATCCTCAAAGAAAATTAAAAAAAATAAAAAATTGTATGAACCTAAAATACCAAATTAAGATGGGAAACAAAACCGGTAAATCCCTAGCTCTTGAAGGAGATGAGAAGTACATGGCGTGTAAATTTCTTAATTGTATGCAATACATGCCAAAGTGGAAGAAAAAGTATGGAGTAGAAGGGAAGTTGAAAGTTGAAGTGTGGAAGATAGTGGTTGATGTTTTGGAGGAGAGTGTAGATAGGAAAACAAAGGGACTGAAAAAGAAAAGAAAAGAGAGAGTTGAATTGTGCTAGACCAGGGATGGGCAAACTTTTTGACTCGCGGGCCGAACTGGGTTCTAAATTTGGACCGGAGGGCCGAACCAGGAGCAGATGGACGTAGTGTTTGTGTGAAGTAATATAAGCGACCTGTAAAGGTCATTGCATAAAAGATTTTGGCCTTTAGTAGGTAGTAAAGCATGGATATTCCAAACAAGTTTTTTGAAAACAAATGCATTTATTAACAGCATTAAAAAAAAAAAAAAAAATTCACTAAAAAACTGCTATCAGTGATTCTCATAAAATACGACACTGTTATTATGAATAACAGTCTCCATCACTTCAGTTGCCTGCAGGTCAGATTAATGAAAGATGTTTATCTTATGAGATCACATCAAACGGCAAACATTCTGACCAAATATATCATCTTGAAGAATCGGTGAAAGCATACATCCAAATAAAGTAATCAAAACGGCAACACGGTGAGGGGTATCTGAAAATCAGAGCAGAGTTTTAACTCACAAACATCTGGTAACAGAGGTGAGGAAACGGGAAACACTTCCTTAAAGTAAGCCTTAAGAACTTTACAGGTTAAGATTAGTCGCAAACAGGTGGTGCATCAATGTCCTTGAGCATCCTGCATTGTTTGAAAATGAGAATGGTCGCTAGCTTCAATCCCTGCTATGTGTACAAATCATATTCAAAATGCATTTTTTTACAACAAACTTGAGAGCCTCCCCTTCATTTTCAGTGGGAACAGTGTTGTTGGTCTCCCTTTTTTGCTAGTGCGTCATAGTCTGGAGTCAAATTTGTTGTGGCAATTCTTAGGAGAGATCCGAGGTGTTGGTCCGTTTACCTCGATCTGTGACGGGTTGATGTTGACGTGGCTGAACGTCACGTCGCGTACGTCGAGCCAAATTGGCCACTCTTTTTTTAAACACTCGGCACTGTGTCCACCTTGCTTTTCCTTGGGCGACTCATTTTAATAGAAGGATTCCAGGGGAAGGTTTGTGGGTGGCTTTAACGTAAAACTGTATCTGAAAGCGCGAATTACAAGAATGCTGTCGTCACAGCCCACACTCTAAATTCGGGACTGATACAAATTGAGCGCGAGTGCGCCATGTCCGTACTACTGAGTACGTGCACGCACTTGTGAGTGTGCACCGAGCTTTCTGACACGGCTTCCGGTAGTAAATGCGCAGGCGAGCGGTTCCCCATCTACTGGGGAAACGCAGTCATTGCAGGCAAAATGACCAAAAAAAAAAGTTTAATAATACAATTAATTCAGGGTTGGCGGGCCGGATTAAACGGTCCCGTGGGCCGGATGTGGCCCGCGGGCCGTAGTTTGCCCACCCCTGTGCTAGACTGTGGTTGAAGGCTTCACAAGAGAGATCTTGTGCAAAGAATGCGAACTATATTTCGAAGACGAGCGAATTATGGTCATTTGGCAGGAATAAAACAGAAGCCTGGGGAAGATACTGATGATTTTCGCTTAAGATTTGAAAAAGAATTCAGGGTGCATAGTGGCACCCCATTCAATGATGCAGCTGAGAGTGCTTATCAGCAACGTCTTAAAAACGTGCTCATCACTGTTTCCCCCCCCCCCCCCCGACTTCGGCAACTGGGTGAGGAAACATTTGGTGGAAGTAGATATTGCAAGTGTGACAACAACTATGCAATGGGCCAGACATGCTGAAAAAGTGATCAAAAGAGGCAAAAGTTCTGATGTATTTCATCTAGGTGATGATGATGATGTTGACCTAGATGAAGATACAACAGTCTTCTTTCATGGGTCCCAGCAGGCCAGAGGAAGAGGTAGAGGCCAACAAGGTCGTCGAGCTCGAGCTGGCAGGCTCCCCTAACCCAAACCCCCACCATCGGAGCTGTCCGTGACATCACTCCCATCAATAACTGCACCTGCCATCTATGCAGGTGACTTCAACTGTCAGCACACAGACTGGGGTTACAACCACACAACACCTAATGGAGTGGCGCTGAGTGAATGGGCCTCCAACACTGATGCTCTGCTGCTGTACAACCCCAAGGAGCCTCCAACGTTCTTCTCTGCACGCTGGAACACCTCCACCAACCCGGACCTGGCCCTCGCCATCTGCCACAGTAAAGACCCGAAACCGGAGAGACGCATCCTGGATAGGTTTCCCCGATCACATCACCGGCCATCCATCATTAAAGTCCCAGCACTGGTGGAACCGGTACCAGGGAAACCCGTCAAGCGATGGAACTTCCGAAAGGCCAACTGGGAGTCGTATGCTGAGGAGACTGAAAGAAGGTCAGCTGGCCTGCCAGACCCAGACACAGCCGATCTGGATGCGGCCTATGCAGCCTACTGCCAGGTCTTCCTGGGTGCGGCAAAGAAGACCATCCCACGGGGCTATAACAGGAACTACATCCCGGGTTGGGACAAGGAATGCAGCCGCCTTCTGTGTGATCACCAGAGGGCTAGCTCCAGAGAAGAGGTGGACATGACTGCAGCAGCACTGCTCCAGAAGCTGGATATCACCCGTAGGGCCAGATGGACAGAAGTCGTCGAATCAATCGACTTCACCCATTCTAGTCGCAAGGCGTGGCAGACCATCAACCAGCTCACAGGCAGAAATACAACACCCCACAGCTGCCCAGTCACAGCAAATGCCATTGCATCCCATCTCCTGAAGAACGGCCGCTTCCCGGATGTTGATAAAGTTTTTGCCCGACTGATATCGTGTGAGGTGTCTGGCCTCTCGGGAGCGGCCAGTGTCGATTCCAACCTCTCGGGAGAATTCACAGCAGAGGAACTCAGTGAGGCCTTGAGCAAGCTCAAGCCAGGCAAATCCCCTGGCCGTGACAACATCCACCCAGAGTTTGTCATCCACCAGAGCACAACAACATCTGGTTGGCTCTGTGCTTTCTTTACATCATGCTACCGGAGATTAAAGCTCCCAAAGACTTGGCGCCGTGCCTCTGTCATAGCTCTGCCGAAGCCAAATAAACCTGCAGAAGATCCTAAGTCATACAGACCAATCTCGCTGCTCTATGTCCCATTTAAGATCTTGGAGAAGATGATCCATAGCCGCATCGAGCCAGTGGTGGACTCACAGCTCCCACGGGAACAAGCTGGTTTCCGTCGTGGAAGATCAACAGCAGACCAGGTAACACTACTCTGTCAGGACATCGAGGACAGCTTCCAGGACAGTGAGAAAGCTGGGGTAGTGTACCTGGATCTGACGGCTGCATATGACACCGTGTGGCACCGGGGACCCCACCTGAAGCTGCTGAGGACAATACCAGACCGGCACATGGTGAAGTTCATCATGGAGACAATTTCCAACCGCAGCTTCATCCTCCAGACCAGCAGTGGCCAGTGCAGTAGGCTCAGAAGACTGAGGAACGGGGTACCGCAGGGGTCTGTCCTCTCGCCGATGTTGTTCAATGTTTACATCCACGACCTACCTGATACCGCATCGAGAAAGTATGGCTACGCAGACGACCTTGCCATCATGCTGAGCCGACCAACGTGGAAGGCGATGGAAGAGGGTCTTAATGAAGACATGGGCACACTGGTAGCATACCTTCGGAGGTGGCGTCTACAGCTCAGCGTCGGAAAGACAGTCGCAGCGGCATACCATCTTAGCACCAGAGAAGCCAGGAGGGAACTTGAGGTGCGCGTTGACAACAAATGTCTGGAGGTCCAGCAAGCCCCGAAGTACCTTGGAGTGCGTCTGGATCGGACATTATCCTTCAAACAACACCTGGAAGAAGTCAAGGCCAAGGTGACATCCAGAGCCGCGCTGATCCGCCGCCTCGCTGGAACAACCTGGGGAGCCTCCGCTAAGACGCTGCGAATATCCACCCAAGCCCTGGTCTTCTCTGCAGCAGAATACTGCAGCCCAGTCTGGAGCAGAAGCCCGCATGCGAGAAAGGTCGACGTGGCTATTAATACCTCCCTCCGGATAATAACTAGATGCTTGAAACCTACTCCTGTGTCCCTCTTGCCGGTCCTCGCGGGAATAGCACCGGCCGGCCTCCGACGGGAGGCTGCCACCCTCGCCCTGGCCAGGAAGGCACAAAAATATGACTGGCACATCTTGCACAACACCACAATAACACCAGCACCACCAAGCAGACTCAAGTCCCGCCACCCCTACAACAAGGCAGCACAAGAGATGCTCAACTCCACCTCTGAGGACATCTCCAGAGATGCATGGTTGGCAGCAGCTTGGAAGCAGGGGTGGGAGTCGGCCGGACCCTCCCGAGTCCACCGCTACATTTGGGACCCAGGAGATGGCGCCATTGGAGGGGACGACCTAACACGCCGGCAATGGACCACGCTGAACCGCCTACGGACTGGGGTCGGTCGCTTTGGGTCATCAATGAAGACGTGGGGCTTGGCGGACAGTGCGGCATGCGAGTGTGGTGACCCTGAGCAGACCGCCGACCATATAATCAACATCTGCCCCTTATATGGACCACCCTCGGAAGCCAGCCTCTTCGACCTAGGACCAGAGACGCGGGCATGGCTACGCGACACCGAGTTGGACATCTGACGTTACACGAAAGAAAGAAGAAGGTCGCAGGCCTCCATATAATTCAAAATCCCCATCAGATTCAGAGACCTGTTGGAACTGTGGGAAACGGGGACACTTCGCAAGAGAGTGTCGTCAGGCAAAACGACACCAATCAAAGGGTGGAGGAAGTTACGCCCCCTTTTCTTGTCTTCCGGGTTAGAGCAACGCTGGCGTCTGGACTGTTGACTGCCGCTTCTACCCCGAACCGTGTCCGCTATTTGTTTGTCCCCTGTCTGTTTTGTGTTTCCCGTTTTAAGTGTGCCCGTTTTTTTTTTCTTTTCTTTTTCTCGCCTTTTCTCCTGCCCACCGCGTATCTCTGGAGCTCTGCCCGCACCTCTCCGATCCCGCTCCCTCTGACTACGAGCTACGCTAGCCAGCTAGCCAACCCACCACCGGACCCTCCTACCTCCCGGCTCTGAGCCTGTAGCTGCTTGCTCTTGGCTCGGCAAACGGCTCCAACCCAACTTGCTGGCCACTTGGCCGCCGTCCTCGGGGGGAGCACCCGCTCGCTGCGAGCTCGTCGGTCGTGGCTCGGCTGGGTGCCGCCATGACACACTGGGGCGTGCTGTTTGCACGGGTACAGTCGGGATTGACCAACACCACCACCCACTCCACCAACATCACGACTCGGTCCACTGCTGCTTCCATGCATTTCACTGCCTACCAACTTCTAGTTAACCAGCTACTAGCTATTTCTACCATTTTACCTGGATTATTCCCAGCTGCTGTCACGTCTCATCTCCTGCATGAACTATCACTTCTGCTACTCCGGGCTTCCATTCCACTAACTTCTCGTCCATTTGTCTACACTGCTGCTGATCTTCATCATTTCAACAATAATCACCGTCTCCCTGCTGCTGCTGCCTCAGCTGCCAGTAAGGCTGGGATCCTCCGCCGTCGCCGCTACATCCACCGTAGCTCCGGACTATCTTTTAACCGACATTTCCCTGATGGCTCACCCATCCCCTCTTTCTGGACTAACTCTCGCCCCCCCGTCACCCCCACCTTCCGTACTGTCAACTTCAACAATCTCCGCTCCCCCACCCCCGCTCCTTCATCCATCTCCCTCGCACTGCTGAACTGTCGCTCCCTCTCCAACAAATCATTAGTTATTTTCGAACTACTATTGGACAATAATTTGGATCTGCTCCTTCTCTGTGAAACATGGCAACAGCCCCTGGACTATTTTACTCTCAACCAAGCCACTCCGTCTAACTACAGCTACATCGCCAAACCCCGCCTCTCTGGGCGAGGAGGTGGTATTGCTGTCCTCCATAAGCGGTCCCTATCCATCACTGAATTGGACCTCAACCTCCCATCTATTTCATCCTTTGAATATCTCGCTTTTTCCCTCCCCAACTCTACTACTGCTGTTCTTATCTACCGCCCCCCCAAGTCACATCCGTCTTTTCTTTCTGAACTTTCTGAACTTCTCACCATCGTATCCTCAGTCTCCTATCGCCTCCTACTAATCGGTGACCTCAACATCCACATCGACCAGCCAACTGCTCCACTGACGTCTGACTTCATCTCCCTTCTGGACTGCTTTCATCTCACCCAGCACATCAACTTCCCCACCCACACCAAAGGCCACACCCTGGATATAGTATGCTCCTCCTTTCCACTCACATCCAACCCCCGTCCTCTCACCTTTCCACTGTCAGATCATCTCTGCATCCTCTTCTCCGCCCCTCTACCCTCGCCTCATAAATCCACAAAACGCACCATCTCCTACCGCAACATCAAGACTGTAAACCCAATCACGCTTTGCCAGCTCTTAGCCTCTGCTCTTCCCTCCGGCCCCACTTCTTCCTCCCCTGATGACCTTGCCACCACGCTCAACAACATCCTTTCTGACTCCCTTGATTCCCTAGCCCCCTGGAAAACTTCCTCTGTTACATTCACTAACTCTGCCCCTTGGTACACACCGGAACTCCGCACCATGAAGCAAACTGGCCGTCAACTCGAACGCCTCTACAAAAGAACCCGCCTCACCGTCCATGCCGAAACCTTTAAACAACACATCTCCTCTTATCGTGATGCTCTTCTTGCTGCCAAATCTGCTTACTTCTCATCTCTCATTAATAACACCAACCGAAACCCCCGCATACTGTTCTCCACCGTCAACAAATTGCTCCAGCCACCGGTCACCAAGCCACCCTCCTCACCCGCCCTCTGTAACTCCTTCCTTGCCAACTTTAACAACAAAATCACCCAAATCAACAGTTCTCTGACCGACACCATCAATAACTCCTCCTCCCCCACCTCCCCTGTCCTCCTGCCCCCCCTTCCTGACCTCCCGCTCTTCCCCTCTCTCACTGCCTTCTCCCTTGTCGACTCCTCCACTATCCTAGACATCATTACCTCATCCAAGACAACCACCTGCTCTCTCGACCCTCTTCCAACGACCTTAACTAAGGCCTGCCTCCCTGTCCTCCTCCCCCACCTCACCACCCTTTTAAATCAGTCTCTATCCCTTGGCCACTTTCCCACTGTCTATAAACTTGCAGCCATCACCCCATCCTCAAAAAGCCCACCTTGGACCCACTCAACCTCTCCAACTACCGTCCCATCTCCAACCTTTCATTCCTTTCCAAAACCCTCGAACGCATTGTCTCCGCCCAACTCCACACCCATCTCCAGTCCAACAACCTCTATGAACCCTTCCAGTCCGGATTCCGCCCACTTCACAGCACTGAAACAGCTCTAGTTAAAGTCACCAACGATCTCCTCATTTCTGCAGACTCTGGTGCCCTCAACATCCTACTACTACTTGACCTTAGCGCAGCCTTTGACACTGTGAACCATTCCATCCTCCTCCAAAGGCTGCGCCAACTAGGTGTTGAGGGCACTGCACTCGACTGGCTCACCTCCTACCTCACCAACAGAAACCAGTTCATCTCGCTCTCCGGTCACACATCCATCCTCTCCCCAGTTACACAAGGGGTCCCCCAAGGCTCAGTTCTTGGCCCCCTCCTATTCATCTGTTACCTCTTTCCCCTTGGTACTGTCATCCGCAAACTCAATCTGGACTTCCACTGCTACGCTGATGACACCCAGATCTATATACGTACGACACCAACCCGTAACCCTTCCCTCACCCATTTTGAAACCTGCATCTCTACAATAAAAGCATGGCTGACCCACAACTTTCTCAAACTCAACAGTGACAAAACAGAGCTCCTCCTTATAGGCACTAAATCATCCCTTAATAAAACTGGATCCATCACACTCACCATTGACTCCTCAAACATCACTCCCTCCCCTCTGGCACGCAACCTTGGCGTTATTTTTGACCCCACACTGTCCTTTCAACCTCATGTTAGCTCAGTTGTCAAGACCTCCTACTTCCACCTCCGACGCATCGCCAAAATCCGGCACTGCCTTTCTCTCCCTGCCGCTGAATCTCTCATCCACGCCTTCATCTCATCCCGGCTTGACTACTGCAACTCCCTTCTCACTGGAATCACTGCTCACTCACTCCATAGACTTCAACTAGTCCAAAACTCTGCTGCCCGCCTCCTTACCCACACCCGGTCCCGTGAACACATCACTCCTGTTCTCCACTCTCTTCACTGGCTCCCCATTAAGGAGCGTATCATTTTCAAGATACTCCTCCTCACCTTCAAAGCCCTTCACCACCTGGCTCCCACTTACCTATCCGACCTCCTTGTCCCCTACTGCCCCAACCGTCCCCTCCGATCCTCCAATACTTCACGTCTGACAGTCCCAAAATCTAAACTCAAATCCTTCGATGACAGAGCCTTCTCCTGCACATCACCCCGACTCTGGAACTCTCTCCCTCAGTCTGTCTGTGACTCACCCACACTCCCCATATTTAAGTCCCGTTTAAAAACGTACCTCTTCTCCCAAGCTCATGACCTCCCCGACCCATAACTGGTTTCCTCTTCTTAATTTTATCCGATTGTTTCTTCCCCGTCCCCCTCCCCTCATGTATGTCTTTGCCTTGTTCCCTGTAAGCGTCTTTGGGTTTTTGAAAAGCGCTATACAAATTTAATGAATTATTATTATTATAATCAAAGGGTGGAGGAAGGGGCAGAGGAAAAGCCAAATTGTCAGCATGACTAGATTCCTCCCCTGTGATCTCTTGTGCTCATACAGAGAAAGAAATAACAGATGTCCATATGAAAGCAAGACATGTCATTGTCAGATTATTAGAACGTTTTTTAGATTGTTAGAGCTCCTGTCCATGCAAGGAGTATGACAATGCTGTTGTATGCCCAATGACAAATGACCAGAGATCAAATTGTGTATGTACACTAAAGTTACAATTTGCAAATCAAGTGGTAAATGAATGCGACTGGCTTCTAGAAGATAAATAAAAACTTAGAATGTGCTGTCCTCGTGTGCGTGGGAGGGACCAGCTCATGATCGACCACAGGAAATGGCCAGCCTGTGACGAATCATTGGTGCTGGGATCTACCTTACGCGCAGGGCTGTGCATGTGTGTTAAAATGATGAAAATTGGCTAAACTTTTAGTGTACAGTAATTTGCTAGACTGTGGTCTATCCAATTTGCACCGCAGAACAGAAACGCTTTTGGAAGATAAAAATGAGAGGAAAAGAGAGAAATCTGTTTGCGAGCAGAAACTGATCCACACTAGTGCATGTTAAGTAAGAAACGACAGAACATGCTTTCAGGAATTGGAAGAATCAAAATTGTGAATTTAAGACATTCACATTTAATAGAAATAATTGACTGGTTGTGTTATAAGATTATACAAACTTCTATATGCGAGCTGAATCTGAGAGATTGGGTTCTTCAAATTTAAAAACAAAGAAAACTGAGAAGCGTTTTGGAAAGAAAGTCAAATTAAATGATGATAGAGTCATATGTGGTAAAGAACACATCCTCCCAAAAAGTTTGTCAAGGTGTGAGACATGGGCGTCGCCAAGCCTCAGAAGGAGGGAGAATGTTGTACAGAGAGTGGAAGATAAAAAAAAATATATATATATACAACACTTTACTACATATAGATTCTCTAATACATATGGCGTTGTACCATTGAGTTAGATTTTTTTTTCTCAAACTTTTGCTGTAAACAATTGGAAGATGATTGAAAAGTAACTGAAGACGCTATGAGGAAGTGGTGTAGCTGTTTGGAAGGGCACGCGCTTATGCGTTTCCCTGGCTAATCAACATTATTTAACTGATAAGGGGATGGGCAAAGCAACCATCTGCTACAGGACTTACGGTCCATTCCTCCAGTAACCAAGATCAGAGAATCTCCTTTACAACAGGAGGCAATAAATGGGATAGCCTCTGTCATAAATGGTCTTTGGTCAGGAGGAGTCATTCGGAAGTGCTCAAACACTTCTCGCGAACACTCTCATTTGCCCAATTCAAAAGGGCAATAAAATTGACTGGTGAATGATACAATATATGCAAAAAGCAGACGAAGAACAGTCCTTGGCAGATTACATGATCAGAACGCTCAGACTGACAGCGGTGTCAAATGCAAATTTACTGCCGCCTGATCTTTCATCCTCACAGGTCGACAACGCCATCAAGCCAGGAGACTGGGTCTACATCAAAGTCATCAAAAGAAAGAACTGGGCCAGCCCACGGTGGGAGGGACCATTCCAAGTCCTGCTGACTACCCCCACCGCAGTAAAGATCGCTGAACGGCCCAGCTGGATTCACCTCAGCCACTGCAAGTTGCAGAGAGTGCTGGACCCCTAATTCGGAGTGGTGGGGAAGGCTGACTTCAAAGGGGTTGTCAGGGTTTTCCAAACTATCTTGATCGTATGATTATGTTGGAATGTATGTAACCAGTAATAAATAACCTAGCTAGATTAGTTTTATGCTTACGTTGGTGTCTAACCAGTAATAAATTACCTAGCTTGTCCCATCCTACACAATGTCGTAAAACATCCCCTGCTATGCTTTGACTAGAGGTCAAGGGTTTTCTCTTCCCTATCCAGTCCACTGTCACCCCCACCCTGTTTCTCTTAATAAAAATGCTCATGCAGGAGGCGAGAGGCAGACGTCATTCGATCATCGCTGTATGCACAGCGACGAATTGACTCTCCGCCTGCAGGTGCCCAAAAAGACTTAATTGTCTCCCATGTGGTTCTTGCAAAATAAGTTAGAGTGAGCACCACTCTAACATTTTGGTGCCGAAACCCGGGACCTCTCATACCCGCCATCTGGCTGACGGAGGAAGACGTGCTGCATTGTCGACAAGCCAGCGTCCATTAGGAGGACCTGGACAAGAAAGTCCTGGGAAGAGAACTTCTTCGCTGGGCCAGCATCTTAAGTCTGCCTTCGTCTGACAGAGGTGGATTGACGGGACCCGGCAGTGCAAGGAACCAGGGGACAAGTAAGTTAAAGCCCTAAAGTTGTGTGATTGTGTTGTTGTGAAACGCGTAAAAGTAAAAGTGCACAGAGGAAAAAAATAAAATAGGCAGGACAGAAGATTTTAAGTCTTGTGGAAGGAGGGGGTGTTGTAGAGTCCCCCTCCGGATGAAGTGGCTCTTCTGGAGCAGTGGTTTTCAAACTGTTTTATATATTTTTGTAAAATCTCACGTACCTCCGTGTACCCTCATTTGACAACCACTGTTCTAAGGGGTACAACTTCGCGTTGGCAGGGCTGGGTAACAAGACTGTTGTCTTTAGTTCCCAGGGAAGGAGGGGGTGTTGTAGAGTCCCCCTCCGGATGAAGTGGCTCTTCTGGAGCAGTGGTTTTCAAACTGTTTTATATATTTTTGTAAAATCTCATGTACCTCCGTGTACCCTCATTTGACAACCACTGTTCTAAGGGGTACAACTTCGCGTTGGCAGGGCTGGGTAACAAGACTGTTGTCTTTAGTTCCCAGGGAAGGAAGGGGTGTTGTAGAGTCCCCCATCCGGATGAAGCAGCTCTTTTTTTTTAAAAAGAGGACTTCGCGTAGGCAGGGATAAGAGTTTGTGTGGTTGAGAGTGTGTCTGGTAGGATAAATTGACTAGAAAGAGAATTTGTTGAAAGGTCAATTTAAACCTGCATTGAGGATCCTCAAAGAAAAAAAAAAAGATTGAAAAAAAAACTGGAAAAACTAAAATTAAGATGGGAAAAAGGAACGATAAATCTCTAGCTCTAGAAGGAGATGAGAAGTTCATGGCGAGTAGATTTCTTAATTGTATGCAATACATGCCGAAGTGGAAGAAAAAGTATTAAGTACAAGGAAAGTTGAAATGTGAAAAAAATAAAAATAAATAAATAGAAAGGTGAAAAGTGATGAGGCTGCTTAAAAAAAAGGCAAAAGTTCTGATGTATTTCATCTAGATGATGATGGTAATGATCTAGATGAAGATACAACAATCTTCTTCCAAAGTTCCCAAAGGGGCAGAGGAAGAGTTAGAGACCAACAAGGCCGCAGGCCGCCGTATAATTCAAAACCCCCATCAGATTCTGACAACTGTTGGAACTGTGGGAAATGTGGACACTGGTCAAGAGAGTGTTTTAGAAAGAAAAAGGAAAAAAAGCGGTGCCAATCAAAGGGCGGTGGAAGAGGCAGAGGAAAAGTCACATTTACAGCATGACAAGCTTCCTCTACTTTGACCCCTCATGCTAATACAGAGAAAGAAAGAATAGATGCCCATATGACAGCAAAACATGTCATTGTCAGAAATATTAGAACATTTTTTGGATTATTAGAGCTCCTGTCCATACAAGAAGTATGACAATGCTGTTTGTATGCCCAATGACCAGAGATCAAATTGTGTGTGTACAGAAAAGTTAAAATTTGCAAATCAAGTGGTAAATAAATGCAACTTGCTTCTAGAAGATAAATAAAAAGTTAGAATGTGCTGTCCTCGTGTGCGTGGGAGGGACCAGCTCATGATCGACCACAGGAAATGGCCAGCCTGTGACGAATCATTGGTGCTGGGATCTACCTTTCGCGCACGAGAGCTGTGCATGTGTGTTAAAATGATGAAAATTGGCTAAACATTTAGTGTAAAGAAATTTGCTAGACTGTGGTCTATCCAATTTGCACCGCAGAACAGAAACGATTTGGAAAGATAAAAATGAGAGGAAAAGAGAGAAATGTGTTTGCGAGCAGAAATTGATCCACACTAGTGCATGTTAAGTGTCGAGCCCTCATGAGAAATTTGAAAAAGAAACGACAGAACATGCTTTCAGGAAATGGAAGAAGCAAAATTGTGAATTTACGACATTGCAATGCTACATTTAATAGGAATAATTGATTGATGATGTTATAAAGTTATACAAACTTCTATATGCAAGCTAAATCTGAGAGATTGAGTTCTTTAAATTTAAAAACAAAGAAAAAATTCAGATTAATTTGCCAGTAGTTTTTATGAGTTGAGGTTTTTTTGGATTGATGGATTGTTCTATCAGGAACCTCGAGTTGAAGATGGTATATGAATGTTGTGTGGTGAGCTTGGATGAATTGAGACCAAAGACTCCTTTTTGGAGACTGTATGTGAGATGCAAATGAGCATTGATGAATGATTCCCTGAATGAAAGGAAAATACAGGTTGAATGGTTGAAGTTGTTGGCGACTACTATGGAAAATTAGTAGAGCGACTTTGATGAAAGAGTGATTTTGAGTAAGTTAAATGCTAAAAAGAAAAACGTAGCTTTTGGATTGATAATTAACAAGAGAAAAAACTGGAGAACCAGTAACACATCCAGAAGATGTGTGAGCTGGGAAATTGAGAAGCGTTTTGGAAAGAAAATCAAATTAATTGATGATGGAATCATATGTAGTCAAGAACACATTCTCCCAGAAAGTTTGTCAAGGTGTGAGGCATGGGCGTTGCCAAGCCTCAGAAGGAGGGAGTGAATAGGACAGATAGTGGAAGATAGTAATAATACAACACTTTACGACATATGGATTTTCTAATACATTTGGTGTCATACTGTGGTAAATTTCTATTCTGGTATCATGCAATGTATATCTCACAAGTAAGCCTAAGTGTGACCGGGTCATGTTTCAGGTCAGGTTTGTGCGGGATTGTTTGGGCCTTGGTCCATGATCTCATTGGCACGAGACATCTGGTTTCCATTAACAACTGACAAGATATGCACCCGAGTGAGGAAAGGGAGGCTAACTCATAAATAATGAGGAGATATTGGGAGTAATCTGTTGGTCCTTTCTTTAAAACCCTTCCTGGTGTAGATAGGTTAGCAACACGAGAGATTTAGAGGTTCAAAAGAAAGACCGTTAAAAGAAAACAACATTACTGATTTGGACAATTGCAGGCTAACAGGAGCATGAGAAAGAAGAGCTAAGAAGCGGGATCCAATTTGATCAGGGAGATTGGAAATTCACAACACCATATTCTAAGTCACATTTTGAGCAAGCATGACACAAGTAATAACGTTTGAGAGATCAAGACATAGATCAGGGCTAGATGTCGAACGCAGACCTCGATGCGTTAATTTTGAATAATGATACTGAAAAAACAATGTGCTGTCCCATTAAATTGGAACTAGAGACAGAACGTAGCTCGAAAATAGGATGAGTTGCAGGACTTACAACATAAAGACGAGATCACTGTTACTAGGAGAATTTGAAGTTTGGTAAACAAACGTTACTAGCAGCAGCTACATTTGGTTACAAGTTTGATGTCCCAGTCTGTCGCTCTCAGTGCCAGGATCCCTGAAACTCGATCCCGAGACTCTGCCTGCAGCCGTGGACGTCTACAAAACGGTGCCTGGCTTTGACGCATCTTTGACCTTTGGCAAGGACAAGGAAAGACTGTTGTTGTGCTTGGAGGGGGGCAAGTACACTCCAGAGAAAAGACGACATCCTTGGGGACGAGAAAAGACAGTGAGAAGCAGAGGAACTCACAATGATGAAAATGGACTCATTTGAACAATGGACTCATTCGAGAGTGATGGATGGGTTGGCTCTGAAGCAACAACAAAAGAACACCAACTTGAGAGTGTGAGGTGCTGAAAAAGATATGGACTTGAAGTGTCCGACAACCAAATCGCACTCCTTGCTGTGGCGTTACCAAACTTGATGGAGCTTGGCTCAAAGTGGAAGGGAGCTTCATTGTGCACTGGGTTTGACAGAACTGAGGAGATTTGTGAAAAAAATTAGATAATGCGTAGAGCTACAGAGAAAAGCATTATAATCGGAGACTGAACAGATTTGGATAGAACAAATAGGCTAAAACGGTAGGAAACATCTGATATTTTGGCTCGTCAGGCTCAAGAAGGAGAGGTTGAGTTATATACATTTTAGAATAGGACATTTGGACTAAAGTGAATTCAGTCAAGAGGAAGCTAGGTTCCTCAATGTACCTACTCAATAAAATAGTAAGTTTGTTGCCCCACAGTGGAGTTTGGGTGGTCAGAAAGTTGGATACGTTCAATTTTTGACTTTCACACAATCATGCATAGGAGTCGCACAAGGCGGCAGTTAACAATAGGGGTCTGACTGCAATAGGGGTCACTTACAACTGCACCGACATGGAAAAGTAGAAGCAAGGGAGTTGAGTAAAGGATTATATGCTAAACAGTCCGCTACACAGTTACCAATAGGAGGTTCTATCAAAAGAAGCTACATGAGAGATGTATAGAATCCCTTTGTCTGTGTTCTGTGTTCGTGCGTAATCTCTGTAAAGTTGTGTCAGGCTGTTGTCGTTTGTCTGAGCCTTGGGTGCGCGCTCGGTGTGTGTGCGTTTATGTGCACAACCTGTGTGGGTGCGAATGTGTTAGGAAGAAGACGGCATGGATAAGGGAATCTCCTTTAAGACAGGAGGCAATAAATGGGAAAGCCCCTGTCATGAACGGTGTTTGGTTAGGAGGAATCAGTAGGGAGTGCTCAAACTCTTCCCGCAAACACTCCTATCTGCCTCGTTAAAAAGGGCATTACAATTGACTACAAGAGTTGCAAAGGGCAGATGAAGAACAGTCCTTGGCAGTTTATATGATCAGGACCCTCAAACTGAAAGATATGTCCAATGCAAATTTACTGCCGCCTGATTTTTCCTCCTCACAGGTCGACAACCCCATCAATCCAGGAGACTGGGTCTACATCAAGGTCATTAAAAGAAAGAACTGGGTCAGCCCACGGTGGGAGGGACCATTCCAAGTCTTGCTGACTACCCCCACCTTAGTGAAGATCGCTGAACAACCCAGCTGGATTCACCTCAGCCACTGCAAGCTACAGGGAGTGCTGGGCGCCTCATTTCGGGGTGGTGGCGAAGTCTGCGAACAACGATTCCAACTCCGCTAGGCGGGGGTATGTCTCGGTGTTCCTGTCATCTTAGTAGCAACGGGGCTCCAGATGCCAGGTGGATCCTCTGCTGCGTTGTGGTTGGAGCATGCTATGGTCTATGGACTCATCTGAACAGACCAAGTGATGATGTTGACCGTGGGAAACGATGGTCACACGATGAGAACTTTGAGGACCGGTCATGAGACCCCAGAAACCCATACGAAACCAACACGTGGTACCGGTACGTCAAGTTCACTGAGAGCCCACACACAGGAGGGGTGTTATGTGTGTTCAAAACACCCCCCTTCCTCCACGCAAGTTCACTTGGAGGCCAGGGCAATGAATGTCACTGAAGCGAAATGTATGGCATCCATGGGAGGAGTTGGATATCAACACCGTGCTGTCACCGTCAGCGACGCTACCCCTACTGCCCTGGACTCGCAGAAATGAATCTGTGATTGAACTCTTTTGGATTGATCCCAATGTAACTGTTGGAGGACGACAGATGCCACAAGTGGCCTAAACAAAAAGGCTACCTGGAATGGACTACACGTGTTTCATCCGAGAAAACAAGACCCACGAATGCATTAACGACAACTGCTCTCCAGGAGGAAACTGGATGGGAGCTTTGGACATCACCGCTGTGTGCCAGGATGGGAGAGCCAGTTCAAGGCGTAGGGGCTCTCCTGCCAACATGGCTGCACCATTGGACGGGACCTAATTCATTCAGAACGGATCGTGGCTTTGTTTTTTTGTTTTTTATTGATAGCATTCTGGTCGCCTAAGGCAGAGGGACCGTGTGAGACTTTTCCTGCGATTTAACATCGGCCAGCAGGTTTTTAGATCACACACTAAGTTTGAACTGGAGTATTGAGGAACTACCTCATCTTCACTGGAAGTTATTGCTATCATTGTTTATTATTTTTACTATTCTTCTTTATGTTTTCTTGCTTGTGTTTGTGGATTGGGTTGACATAATCATATGATAAAACAGGAGGGATATGTCAGGGTTTTCCAAACTATCTTGATCGTATGATTATGTTGGAATGTATGTAACCAGTAATAAATAACCTAGCTAGATTAGTTTTATGCTTACGTTGGTGTCTAACCAGTAATAAATTACCTAGCTTGTCCCATCCTACACAATGTCGTAAAACATCCCCTGCTATGCTTTGACTAGAGGTCAAGGGTTTTCTCTTCCCTATCCAGTCCACTGTCACCCCCACCCTGTTTCTCTTAATAAAAATGCTCATGCAGGAGGCGAGAGGCAGACGTCATTCGATCATCGCTGTATGCACAGCGACGAATTGACTCTCCGCCTGCAGGTGCCCAAAAAGACTTAATTGTCTCCCATGTGGTTCTTGCAAAATAAGTTAGAGTGAGCACCACTCTAACAGGGGTCCCATCATTTAGGGTGGGACGTCTCAATGTTGGTGAAGAAAACAACGATCCCCACTCCGCTAGGCGAGGGGATGTCCCGGTGTCTCTGCCATCCTAGTAGCAACGGGGCTCCATATGCCAGGTGGATCCTCTGCTGCGTTGTGGTTGGAGCGTGCTATGGTCTATGGACTCAACTGAACAGACCAGGTGACAATGTTGACCGTGGAAAACGATGGTCACACGATGAGAACTTTGAGGACTGGTCATGGGACCCCAGAAACCCATACGAAACCAACACTTGGTACCGCTACGTCAAATTCACTGTGAGATCGCACACACAGGAGGGTTGCTATGTGTGTTCCAAACTCCCTCCATCCTCCACACAAGTTCACTTGGAGGCCAGAGCAATGAATGTCACTGAAGCGAAATGCATGGCATCCATGGGAGGAGTTGGATATCAACACCGTGCTGTCACAGTCAGTGACGCCGACCCGTCCCGCCCTGGACTTGCGGAAGGTACCTGTGATCAGCTTTTCTGGACAAATCTCAATGTGACTGTTAAAGGACGAACACTGCCGCAGGTGGCCTACACAGAGCGGCCACCTGGAGTGAACTATACGTGTTACATCCAAGGAAGTGAGACCCACAAATGCATTGACAGAGACTGCTCTCCAGGAGGGAACTGGATGGGAGCTTTGGACATCGCCACTGAGTGTCAGTATAAGAGAGCCATTGCAGGTGGTGAGGGCTCTCCGACCAACATAGCTGCACCATCAAACGGAACATACTTCATACAGAATGGCTGGTGGCTTTGTGGTCACAAGGTTTATCCGATGCTGCCCGCCAACTGGACAGGAGTGTGTGCACCAGTGTGGGTAACAGACCACACCTACAGGATACAACATCGTCAGCTGACGACAGCACACAACTCTTCTGGATGCCGACGCAGGGCGATTACGACCTTTGACCCCCATGACCCTGTCTGGGGTGCGAATGTTCCGGACGACCATAAAGTATGGCCTGTCGGAAACAAAGTTGTTCATGCGCTTTTTCCTTGGATCGGAGTTGGGAAACAATCTCTCTTCATCGAGACACTGAACTATCGTTTTCAATCCTTTGTGAATCTCTCACTGCAAGTCGATGATGGACAAAATAGAGAGATCCAGGCTATTAGACGAATGGTCTTGCAAAACAGGATGGTTCTGGACTTGATGACGGCAGTACAAGGTGGTGTGTGCCACATCATTGGGACTTCCTGTTGCACATACATTCCAGGAGATAACGACACGCACATCAAGGAAGCCATGAACTCACTGAGGAATTTACAGCAGGCCATGTCGGAGGATAACATCCCACATCAATGGGATTTCTTTTCATGGCTATTCTCTGGCGCTTGGTGGCAGTTGCTGTTGAAACTTGTGACTCCTGTGCTTGCTGTGCTGGTATTGTTGTGCTTGTTTACGACCTGTGTTATCCCATGTTTGAAGTCTGCTGTGACAAGGTTTGTGTCTTCTACCGTGGCACAAGTACATATACAACTTCTCAGAGATGACGGATGTGATGACTATGGTGTGCTGCGAGACGTGGATTGCGTAGATGCTGTTTAGCTCAGCATTATTTTACAGAAACTTGATGATTTGATCATCGAAAATGCCTTGCAAGTGATGGGTACAATGATGTACTGTTTCTGTGTTTTTCTTTTTCTTTTTTATTGATAATATTCTGGTCACCTAAGGCAGAGGGACCGTGTAACTCTTTTCCTGCATTTAATCTAGCCGCAGGTTTTTCAGTTGCACACAAAATTTGGACTGGAGTATTGAGGGAAATACCTCGTCTTCACTGGGAATTATTGCTGTCATTGTATTTTCTTTCTTATGTTTGATTGATCGGGATTGACATACTCATATGATAAAACAGGAGGGATATGTTAGGGTTTGCAGAATATCTTCATCGTATGATTATGTTGGAATGTAACCTGTAATAATTTACCTAGCTTGTCCTGTCTTAACAAAAGTAGTAGACCAAAGTGCTAAGATCTTTTCACCTGATTGACTAGCTGCAGAGGAAGCAATCAAAGTTGCTTTGTTTACACAAAGTCGTAAAAGGCCCCCTGCTATGCTTTGATCAGCAGGGAAGTGGCTTCACCCCATCCTGTGTTCCCACACCCCCACTTTCAACCCCACTCTGTTTCTCTCAATAAATATGCACCTGATGAGGCCTGAGTCAGACTTCATTCGACCATCGCTGTTGTTTACAGCGACGAGTGAACTCTCCACCTGCAGGTGTCTGAAACGACTAACTTGTCTCCAGTGTGGTTCTTGCAAAATAAGTTAGAGTGCGCACTACCCTAACAGTGCCAAACAAGGAATTTGACTTCGGTAAATCACACCCTCTGTTCAACATTTAGGTGACTAACAACACTCAGGACATGTGAAAAATGGCACATATTCTCAAACATCCCCTGATCTTAAACTCCCAAAAGGGCAAGGAAAAACTCAAAACTCCAGCTAGGGGAAATGAGAAACCTTGAGAAGAGACCACAGATGGGAAGGTCCCTCTTCCAGGATGACCAGGCTGCAATGGATGCAGAGAGGACACATAGTACAAACAGTGTAGACAAATTCAAAAAAGGTGTGGAGAGCAGGATGTTATTGCACAGTAATGACTCTGAGACTCTAAGAGTGGTGTGAGTTCATCAGAGCAACAGCCTGGGGGAAGAAGCTGTCTCTGTGTCTGCTGGTTTTGGCGTACCGAGCTCTATAACGCCGTCCGGAGGGGAGTAGTTCAAACAGACTGCAACCCGGGTGAGAAGGGTCTGTAGAGATGTTCCTTGCACGTTTCCTGGTCCTGGACAGGTACAAGTCTTGGATAGATGGGAGGTTGATTCCAATGATCTTTTCTGCAGTCCTGATTGTCCGTTGCAGTCTGTGCTTGTCTTGTTTGGAGGCCGATCCAAACCAGACAGTGATGGAGGTGCAGAGGACAGACTGGATGATGGCAGTGTAGAAGGTCTTCAGAAGCTCTCGCGGCAGGTTGAACTTCTTGAGCTGTCTCAGGAAGTACAGCCTCTGCTGGGCCTTCTTCCGGACAGAGTCTATGTGGCCGGTCCATTTCAGGTCCTGAGAGATTGTGGTTCCCAGGAACTTGAAGGTGTCTGTGGAGAGAATAGTATTACTGCAGATAGTGAGGGGTAAAAGTGGTGAAGGGTCTCGCCTGAAGTCCACTGTCATCTCCACGGTCTTGAGCTGGTTCAGCTCCAGGTGGTTTTGGCTGCACCAGTGGACCAGCCGCTCCACCTCCTGTCTGTACGCAGTCTCATCACCGTCCTGGATCAGTCCGATGAGAGTGGTGTCGTCTGCATACTTCAGGAGCTTCACAGGAGAGTCACCTGAGGAGAAATCATTGGTGTAGAGAGAGAAGAGCAGTGGGGAGAGGACGCACCCCTGAGGGGCTCCAGTATTGGTGGTCCGGGTGTCAGATGTGATGCCCCCCAGCCGCACACGCTGTCTCCTGTTGGTCAGGAAGCTGGTGTTCCTGTCTGGGTACTGCGGACAGTTGGGAGACTCCGTCATGCCCAAGATGAAAAGGTTTAATGGGCTAGGCAGGATATCGTACACTGTCTGGACAAGGAATCTTTTGTGCTGTGGCTCCGCTCGTCACAGCTCTGTCCATGACTTTCAGTTGATGGCTTACACCCAACTTGTCCAGGTACCCTACTGCCTCTGGATTACAGCTCTGCTGGTCCTCCGCTCCCCACCTCCTTCCTCACCTCCTCTTGCACCAGTGCATCTGTCCTTCCCCTTGGCCTTCTCATACTGTGATGTTGTAAAGGTCCCCAGGCCAGCTCCACTACGGGTTACGGTTCCAACCAGGGCTCTGTGTCGTAGTCGAGACTCTGCCTGTGATACAGCTTCATTGGCTCTCCACTTCCCTCCGGTTTTCACTTTGACCCCTGCCTGGGCCACCTTGGGGTCGCTAGAGTTCCTGTACATCAGGGGTCCCCGAACTTTTTCCTGTGAGGGCCACATAACTTTTCCCTTCTCTGATGGGGGGCAGTTTGTCAGTTTGTAACAAAAAAAGTGTGATGATTGCAGGAGTGCCTAAATGTAAAAATGTATTGTTTTCCAGAAAGCACAAGCAAATAACCCTTTCTGGATTCTTCACAGAACAAAAGTCAGGAAATAAATAATAACACTATTCATGAAATAAATAATAACCAAATAACCTTCTCTGGGTTCTTCACAGAAAAAATCCAGGAAACAAACAACACTATTTTGGAACATAAACTTTCTGTTGTGCCGTGCACAATCTTAACAGGTCCAATTCATGTTAACAACTGATACGAAACAAAATAACATTATTCAAAAATGAAACGAAAATGAAATGAAACGAAACATAACAAAACAAAATGGTATTATATGTACTTTTCGAAAGTAAAAAAAAACTTTTTTGTTTTTTTAATTTATTTGCATTTTATTAAACCTACAAATGTGTCAGATCATTTTCCTGTAGTTCTCGCTAATGGTTGATAATGAAAAAAGTTCATAACTAAGGAATATTTTATTTGCAAAAGTCCAACTTTATCATTAAATACAAATACACATGTATGAAAAAAAGATCTAAATGCTCTCTGGTATTGTTCAGGGGGCCGGACCAAATGTGGAGGTGGGCCATATTCGGCCCGCGGGCCGTATTTTGGGGACCACTGCTGTACATCATTACTTCTCCAGCACTTGTCACCTTAAACTCCTCTTCTAGTGATCTCAGGGGCAGTTGGAGCTTGGTGTTACGTTCATAAAGAGCAATGTTGCTGAGGCTCTTAGGCAAACCCAGCCACCTGGAAGCTGCTGACTTTCCTCTCTAAGCCCTCCATGATTGATATGGGAGACGTCGACGAGCAGAGGTCAAAGTACTGTAGGCATGATGCCATGTTGGTAGATCAAAGCCTTGAACTTACTGGGAAGCCTAGACCGGTCCACTGCTCTCAACCAGCTCTCCAGCTCCTGACAGGTTTCCTGAACCGATGCTGAATCCTTTTGCTGTTAAATACCTTGCATTCACTGGTTTCTCAGATACAGTTGGGATTAATACCCCTCGGATGCTGAAGCGGAACCTGTCCACAACTTTGCCCCTCTTCAACACCAGTGACCTTGATTTTTTGGGCTTGCACCTCATCTTTGCTTATTCACACAGCTCCCCCAGCCCTTGCAGGATCACCTACTCGCTGGTACTGACTTGGTGGTAATAGTCAGGTCGTCCATGGACGCCCTCACTTCCTGGTCCTTTCTTTCTGGCTCTGTCAGTGCTGTTCAGCTCTGCAGAGAGTCAGCAGCTTTCTTCTCAGGATAGTTCGCAGCTCTACCAAGGGGGGCGGGGAATGTTGCTCCTCGCTTGCCCCCTTGAACAGCGTCTTGAGAGACTTGAGCTCCTGCCAGATCTGGTGGATTTTTGCAGCTCTCTGGTTCATGGTGAAGGATGCTCTTTCTGTCCTCTTTTCCACTGCTCTAAATCTTTCCACAGCTAGACTGACAATGTCTGTCATCATCGTTTGCAGCCTTAAGGCCGTGTCGCCCTTCGCGGACCGAAGGAGTTTTGTATTCTCATCGAACTGCTCCCAGACTGCCGTCTTGCAGATTTGTGGCCATTTGACTCGAACCCTCTCCGGAGGTCTGTTCTGGTGAATTGGTTGCAACTCTTGGAGGTTCCTGGTTCTGTGGGGTATTTCCGGGCCTGGCTCCTCCTGCATCTCACCAGTTTGAGGACCTGTGTGTTGTGGTGCGAGCTCTCCCTCCAAACATTTCATCCGGGTCTGGTGAATCGTAATACCTCAGCTGCTCTTGCAAACCTTCCCGCATCTGCACCTCATGTTTGTTGTCGATTGTCATTATTGCCATTTGATTTTTGCCACATTAATTGTTGTCGATTATTGCTATTTTTCATTAACCTTAGGTCTGTCAGGTTGGTATGGTCATCCTCCCCCCCTCTCGAGCATCCCTGGGGGTATGTTTCTGGTCGCCGCTGGTTTTGCCAGCAAAGTGATTGGTAGAATACATCTCTGGAATGCTCCTGTGCACATAGTCAGTGATGTAACCAGGGGTGTTTCAGGTCTTTCAACATCAAACACCCTCACCCAGGCGACCCAGCCATGGTTGCTCAGACCCGGCTTGAGTTCAGGTGCTATTTGATACTCCACCTGGAGGCTTTCTCTGCTTCCCCTGTGATGATCTTGATGGCTCTTTTCCTCTCCATCCCGGTAATGCCCAAGGTTTTGTAGCGTGATTGGCCCGCAAAGCCTCTGCAACCAACCTTGATGGGCATACGCTTCGCCTCCCAGCTCCGCATGCAGCAGTCAAGGACCAGTTCCTCATTCTTGGTCCTATTTCTCTCGTGGGCCTCGTCTAGTCTGTCCTCCCATGGCTCTGTCAGCTACAACAGGGTAATGTTTGTCTCCTCTGAGACCAGGAGGATGTCTAGCCTCAGGGTGTTTATGACTAAAAATATCACATGCTGGGCTTTATCCTGCTCATCGGGTGCTCTGGGGGTCTATGGGTCATTGTGCTGGCCCTAATGCTCGGTCTCTGCATGATAATTGGATGATCTGTGTGAGCGGAGCTGAGCTTCCACCCATTTGAATGACCAGCAGCCACCGCTGGTCTACACGCATCAGTGTGAACATTGTTGGATTTTGTCCACAATTTAGGGAGCGCGCTATCTGCGCCTCACGGCAAAAGCCTTTGCCAATCACCTGTTATCCAATTTACTCACTGCGTGCTCGTTTGATTTCTTCAGATTTAGGAAAATGCTAAGACACTGAAGCAGAAATTAGACTTACACAGGTTGGTTGAGTTCAATCACAATTCTTGTTAAGAAAGCTCTGTTTTCAGGAATGTACAATACAGCGCTGGGCCTTTCAAGAGCAGAAAGTCTCCATTCAGAAAAGGCAACGTTCAAGGTTCTTTGGTCAGCTTATATTCAGTTGCACAGGCCGGTGTGGGGCGAGTTTGATGGGTGATGAGTCGTTGGGGTGGGGCGAGTTCGCAGTAGAGTTTGATTCAATGGGAGTAGGTGCTGGTTATGGACGATTCGGTGTGTGTGTGGGGGCTGCCGTCTTCCATCCTGTCTTTCGGCCTTGGTGATCATCTTTGGCCGAGTCCTTGGCTGTCTCCCTCTGGCACCTGCTGGTTTTATCTCCAAGTGACCTTCCTGTAAACATTCTGCTCCATTCTTACACTGTCGCACCTCATCCATTCGTCATTCTTTCAATTTTGTCATTTTGTACGGAATTATGTGAGCTTTTGGCTTTGACATCATCAATTTATTAATGTTCCCTGACTATGCAAAGTTTGTTCTTTTGATACTCCATGTCTTTGCTTACATCATTACATTCTTAGTTTAATCATGCTTCCAACCGTATCTCTTCTTTGTTAGGCAAAATATTTCCCTCTGTGCAGAGCGTTCAGTAGTAATCGAAAAGCTGGCGTCTCGCATTAGTCAAAACATAAGATACAATCAAGTACTGAACATTTTTAGACGACTTTGGCAGTGTCCGTGATTTAGAGAAAAAACATCAGGCATGCATTACACAGTTCCTTAAGGGTCATTAAGCTATTTAGGCAATATATCAAAAAACATTTGTTATTTCAAAGTGCTCAGAAATATATATCAGATCATAAAGTTATAAAAACCTTTGTCATTACCACCTATCAAAAATGTCTAGTTATGTCTTCTTTATTGATTTGGTGTGTCGGTACAATTATATGCTTAAAATGTTTCTTTTATTGATTTAATATGTGAATATACTTTTCTGTTTATGTACTTTATTCAATGGGGTTTGAGCATATCTGTTTTTGTAGCTAGGCAGGACTTTTTGTATTTCGACCCCATTCCTTCAACATCTATACACACAACGAGAATACAATATGAATAACTGCTTATATGTGAATTTTTATGCAGATTCACACACAATTGTGTGAACGTCACACTCTCTGGATGGTCCACAGGCACTGGGCCAGGTTTTCATGGCCTGCTGCTGCTGTCGAGTAGGCCAGCAGAACTCGACTGAAGGGTCTCCCGGCTCTGCTCCCCTACTGCTGAAGGCAGATAAAGAGGCGGCCATCTTCTTCGACAAAACTAAAGATGTGTCTACCATCTTGTCTATCTCCAGTTAGATGCTCATCCTTTGTTCTTTCTCATCCCATTCCTTCCATTAAACAGTGACTCTACTTACTATCTGCACTTCCTGTCTTCCTTTCTGCAGCATCATCAGAAGTCGTCATTGAAACTGAAGATTTGGTTTAACAAGGCCATGAAAAAGAGATACACAAAGATGATGTTTAGGGGGCAGTTTGAAATAATTGTGTTGATCTTAAGCATGAAAAAAATCAATCAAGTCTAGATATCTAAACTTGAATTAACAAACATTATCCTATTGCGGTCACATGATCATTATTTTTTTGCAAAAAATGTTGATGAACAACCTTTTGTAGACTTTAACCCACTGAAGTGAGTAACAATGTACTTTGCATTTGAAAACTAATGGCTCACTGGCCTGTTGTCACCCTGGTTATCGTCACATAATTGACAAGATATCCGCGGGGTTATAAAAGGTATTAAAAGGCAGTAAATTACAGTGCCTTGCGAAAGTGTTCGGCCCCCTTGAACCTTTCAACATTTCGCCACATTTTAGGCTTCAAACATAAAGATATAAAATTTTAATTTTTTGTCAAGAATCAACAACAAGTGGGACACAATCGTGAAGTGGAACGAAATTTATTGGATAATTTAAACTTTTTTAACGAATAAAAAACTGAAAAGTGGGGCGTGCAATATTATTCGGCCGCTTTACTTTCAGTGCAGCAAACTCACTCCAGAAGTTCAGTGAGGATCTCTGAATGATCCAATGTTGTCCTAAATGACTGATGATGGTAAATAGAATGGACCTGTGTGTAATCAAGTCTCCGTATAAATGCACCTGCTCTTTGATAGTCTCAGGGTTCTGTTGAAAGCGCAGAGAGAACCATGAAGACAAAGGAACACACCAGGCAGGTCCGAGATACTGTTGTGGAGAAGTTTAAAGCGGGATTTGGATACAAAAAGATTTCCCAAGCTTTAAACATCTCAAGGAGCACTGTGCAAGCAATTATATTGAAATGGAAGGAGTATCAGACCACTGCAAATCTACCAAGACCCGGCCGTCCCTCCAAACTTTCATCTCAAACAAGGAGAAGACTGATCAGAGATGCAGCCAAGAGGCCCATGATCACTCTGGATGAACTGCAGATAACTACAGCTGAGGTGGGAGAGTCTGTCCATAGGACAACAATCAGTCGTGCACTGCACAAATCTGGCCTTTATGGAAGAGTGGCAAGAAGAAAGCCATTTCTCAAAGATATTGAAGGAATAGGGGCAAAAGACACAAAACCCGCCTAGCCACAATACCAGATACGCTCACATCTCTTTGGATAAAGTATACAAGCAGACAAGTATATTCATGGAATCAACCAATAAAGCAGACATAACTAGACATTCTTTGATGCAAGATAATAACAGAGGTTGCTACAACTTTATGATTCAATATGTATTTCTGTGCACTGCAAAATAAATGTATTTTGATATGTTGCTTACATAGCTTAATGACCCTTAAGGAACTGTGTAATGCATGCCTGATGTTTGTTCTCTAAATCATGGACACGGCCAGAGTCGTCTTGACCGTACAGTACTTGATTATATCTTGTGTTTTGATTAAACGTCATATGTCGCCTAATGCGAGACGCCAGCTTTTAGATTACTACTGAACGCTCTGCACAGAGGGAAATGTTTTGCCTAACAGAAAAGATATGGTGGAAAGCATGATTAAACTAAGAATATAATGATGTGAGCAAAGACATGAACTAACTTTGCATAGTCAGGGAACAGTAATAGATTAATGATGTTACAGCCAAAAAGCTCACATTAATTCGTACAAAATGACAAAAGTGAAAGAATGAGGTACGACAGTATATGTGCAAGGATGGAGGAGAATGTTTACAGGAAGGTCACTCGGAGATAAAAACCAGCTGGTGCCAGAAGGAGACAGCCAAGGACTCGGCCAAAGATGATCACCAAGGCCAAAAGACGGGACGGAAGACAACAGCCCCCACACACACACACCGAATCGTCCATACCAGCACCCACTCCGATGGAATCAAACTCTACTGCGAACTCGCCCCACCCCAACGACTCATCACCCATCAAACGCGCCCCACACCGGCATGAGCAACTGAATATAAGCTAACCAAAGAACCTTGAACGTTGCCTTTTCTGAATGGAGACTTTCTGCTCTTGAAGGGCCCAGCGCTGTATTGTACTTTCCTGAAAACAGAGCTTTCTTAACAAGAATTATGATTGAACTCAACCAACCTGTGTAAGTCTAATTTCTGCTTCAGTGTCTTTGCATTTTCCTAAATCTGAAGAAATTAAACGAGCACGCAGTGAGTGAATTGGATAACAGGTGATTGGCAATGGCTTTTGCCGTGAGGCGCAGATAGCGCTCCCTAAATTGTGGACCAAAATCCAACAATATCCATAAAAAGTCTTGTTTAAAGTTTGCCACAAGCCACCTGGGAGACACACCAAACGTGGAAGAAGGTGCTCTGGTCAGATGAAACCAAAATCGAACTTTTTGGCCACAATGCAAAACGATATGTTTGGCGTAAAAGCAACACAGCTCATCACCCTGAACACACCATCCCCACTGTCAAACATGGTGGTGGCAGCATCATGGTTTGGGCCTGCTTTTCTTCAGCAGGGACAGGGAAGATGGCTAAAATTGATGGGAAGATGGATGGAGCCAAATACAGGACCATTCTGGAAGAATACCTGTTGGAGTCTGCAAAAGACCTGAGACTGGGACGGAGATTTATCTTCCAACAGGACAATGATCCAAAACTTAAAGCCAAATCTACAATGGAATGGTTCACAAATAGACGTATCCAGGTGTTAGAATGGCCAAGTCAAAGTCCAGACCTGAATCCAATCGAGAATCTGTGGAAAGAGCTGAAGACTGCTGTTCACAAACGCTCTCCATCCAACCTCACTGAGCTCGAGCTGTTTTGCAAGGAAGAATGGCCAAGAATTCCAGTCTCTCGATGTGCAAAACTGATAGAGACATACCCCAAGCGACTTGCAGCTGTAATTGCAGCAAAAGGTGGCGCTACAAAGTATTAGCGCAAAGGGGCCGAATAATATTGCACGCCCCACTTTTCAGTTTTTTATTTGTTAAAAAAGTTTAAATTATCCAATAAATTTCGTTCCACTTCACGATTGTGTCCCACTTGTTGTTTATTCTTGACAAAAAATTAAAATTTTATATCTTTATGTTTGAAGCCTGAAATGTGGTGAAATGTTGAAATGTTCAAGGGGGCCGAACACTTTCGCAAGGCACTGTAAATGAGTGAGAAATTAGACCATTAAAAAGTAGTACCGTATTGGCCCGAATATAAGACGACCCTGATTATAAGACGACCCCCTCTTTTTCAAGACTCAAGTTTGAAAAAATACTTTTTGAACGCCAAATGTAATTTTTATACAGAAAATGATTGCATCTGAAACAAATGATCATAAAAATATATTCGAGAGAAAAAGCACGTTATTTTGCCTCACTCATATCATGCAAAAACTGTCTATCACATATGCAAAAAATGGTAAATGCCATCTGTTGAGGTATTAAATTTTTGAATTGCTATTCACCTGTAAGACCCATTTGTATTGCTTGCCTATTCCAGAGATAAACATTCATCACATTAAGCAAATTCTACCACTTCAACAGAAGGAACCTTAGCTCAGTTGGTAGCACAAGCGTTTCCTAATACGAGCCGTTTTTGCGTGTGAGATCGAAACTCAGTTTTTTTTTATTACACTCATTCATGTCACGATTTGTGCAGTATTTTTCGTTCTAAACATTTAACGTTTTTGCATAATTAGTACATTTGTGGTATAAGATTACGCATTCATTCGCATTCAACATAAACATTCATCACATTAAGTAAATTCCACCACTTCGAGAGGAGGAACCTGATTAGCTCAGTCGGTAGCACAAGCGCTTCCTAACACGAGCTGTTTTCGCGTACGGGATCGAAACTCACGTGGGTTCGAAACCCACGTGGGATTTTCATTACACAAATTCATGTCACGATTTGTGCAGTATTTTTCGTTCTAAACATTTAACGCTTATCATTTGTAACTCTCGTCATTTTCCCATTTATTTTAACATAAATTATTTTCTTTTTTATTCTTCCCGTTTATCATTTTTAATGCTTATCATTTGTAACTCTCGTCATTTTCCCATTTATTTTAACATACCGTTTTTTTCCGTGTATAATGCGCAAAATTTAACTAATTTATTGTCCTAAAATCTGGGGTGCGCATTATACATGGGTACAAATTTTTTTAAAATTTTTTTCAAACAAAATTTTTTTTTTTTTTTTTTTTTTTTTTAAGAAAATCATGGTACAACAAAACTGACCGACAATAGTGTGTTTGTACTGTGCTCTGGTCATTTCGTCAAAGAAGGGATAATAGTCCTCTTCTCTTCTTGACTGACAATGAATGTGATAGTTTAATACAGTGGTTCCCAAACTTTTGCAGGCTGGCGCCCCCTTTGGCTCCCCAGTGAATTCCTAGCGCCCCCCCCCAGGCATTTATATAAATAAATAATACATTTATATAAATAAATAAATAATACATTTATAATATCATTACCATTACGTTGAATTAGTGGGAGCACTGAGTTTGTTTCTCAGAAACGAGCCGGTCCCATCTAGACGTAATCGGAGACAATGACACCCGAAGTGATTTAAGGTTTGTCTTTTATTGCAGGATGCTTGGTCTCCATGTGTTGAAGCAGTTTTGAATGCTTCACTGCCTGGTTAGTTAGCCTGTCGCCACATATTAGCTTTGCGGGCTCGACTGGGGAAACATGTCACGTGACCGGGACGAGTGTCTTGACCTGAATTAATTGATCGTCGATAAAAAAAAATATTCTGTGCGGCTTGGCGGCCCGGTACCAAGTGACCCACGGACCGGTACCGGTCCGCGGCCCGGTGGTTGGGGACCACTGCCCTAACCAGCTCAACACAACACAACACGGCGCGTTCTGGCGAGTCCCCAATTTCATGTTGACTTGAACTCAAGATGATGTTGACCGCCAGAATGCGGTTTTTATTATAAGATAAAATTCTGACCATTACAAGCTTGAAATTACAAACCTGAGCTTTTGCTTTTGTAGTCTATGCTGTCGGATCTGACTGGGCCAGAGCGGCGTGTTGTGTACAAATCGACTGCCGCCCCCCTACCGCCCCTTTCTTCCTCACCGCCCCCCCAGATCTTTCCACCGCCCCCAGGGGGGCGGTACCGCCCACTTTGGGAACCACTGGTTTAATACAATCAGCAAATAACAAAATGCGTATTACAGGTAATATTTTATTTCACAACACTTTGCCTTGTTCCTTTCGTCTCTGCTGTTCACTTCAAACACGCTCCATACGAACGCAATGCTCTCGTATCAGACGCTTGCTCGATCACCTGCTCGTTTGCTTTCACAATGTACCCTACACAAATCCGAAACATTTGTTGCGGCTCCGAGTCACGAGGGGCAAGTTTTGGTTTCCAAGGGTGTTTTTATTCCTCTTCAACGTCTCTCCCATACAGAGCCGCCTTTTTCACATGTCCGCACGTCACTTTCCTCTCTTTTCATCTGATCGCGGTGGTGCCTTTATGGGCAGTCGGAGAAATCAACACCAACAAAAAAATATACATCCAGCCTAGTTAAGACGATACCAAAGACTATAAAAATGGGACCCATTGCCTCCCTGCGTGTGTGACGATCATTGGGACTTAAAAAAAAAAAAAAAAAAAAAAAAAAAAAAAAGAAAATTGGGTGCGTATTATACATGGGTACAGGCTTTTTTCCAGCATCAACATGCCATTTTTAGGGTGCGTATTATACATGGGGGCGCATTATACACGGAAAAAAACGGTAAATTATTTTCCTTTTTATTCTTCCCGCTTATCATTTTTAACGCTTATCATTTGTAACTCTGGTCATTTTCCCATTTATTTTAACAAATTATTTTCCTTTTTATTCTTCCCGCTTATCATTTTTAACTCTTATCATTTGTAACTCTCGTCATTTTCCCATTTATTTTAACATAAATTATTTTCCTTTTTATTCTTCCCGCTTATCATTTTTAACGCTTATCATTTGTAACTCTCGTCATTTTCCCATTTATTTTAACATAAATTATTTTCCTTTTTATTCTTCCCGCTTATCATTTTTAACGCTTATCATTTGTAACTCTCGTCATTTTCCCATTTATTTTAACATAAATTATTTTCCTTTTTATTCTTCCCGCTTATCATTTTTAACGCTTATCATTTGTAACTCTCGTCATTTTCCCATTTATTTTAACATAACTAGTGGATATTTTTACATTTACTAGTTGACTAGCAAACATTTTGCGCCTCACTAGTTAGCTTGTAAAGTAAAAATAGATTTAAGTAGCTAAGTAGTCTGTGTTTGTGCATTCACGAGTAAACATGTAACTCATAACATGCAGCTTCTAGTTCACTAGCTGCAATCCCTCATGACAACACGTCAGCTAGTGTAAAACATGCAAATAAAGTGGGTGGGATGGTGACAAAATCTGAATCCTGATTGGTGTATTTCAACTGTATAGCCAATAGGAACCTTGGATTTACACATCTGTCCCACCTCCTCATTAATTTTTTGTTCAACTAGTTCACTCGTGAGCAGGTCGGCATCCATTAGTTCTACTAGTGAAAATTTTTTACCTCACTAGTAGAACTAGTTAAGTCAAAATTCCGCAGTAGTGTATATTTGGGGCATGACTAGTAAACAAGTAAAAAACAATGTAGACTCACTAGTTTGATATCAAGGATTCATGGGGCTTTCACTCGTTAACATGTCAGTGTTTTACCCATCCGAGTTACCGAGTGAGTATATCAGCTCTTACTAGTTACTTGTGCAGAAAATCATAGGTGACATGTATACTTAACATGTTGGAATCCATCATGTTTGAGTAGTTTGCATGTTGCTAAAAATAAGTGACTGGTTTAAGTTTCTGTGCAACTTGTATGACAATGTGAATAACTAGTGTAGCTCAATGTCCAACTAGTGCTGACAGACCTTACTAGTGAAGAACACTGATGTCCGATATCAAGGATATGGAATAAATGCTCAAATGGGGTATATATGTGGTTTCTTCAGGTTTCTATATCTGGTGTATTATTATTGTTTTCATTATTAGCATTTTATTTATTGATTACTGTTTGATAATGGGACGTCAAACGCTGCGCGTTCGCTTCTCTTCTCGGGGGGGGGGTGCTAATGGGACGTCAAACGCTGCGTGTTCGCTTCTCTTCCGGGGGGGGGGGTGCTAATGGGACGTCAAACGCTGCGCGTTCGCTTCTCTTCCGGGGGGGGGTGCTAAGGGGACGTCAAACGCTTTGTGTGGCGGGCTCCATCTAGTGTGGAAACTGAGAAGTGCAACAGAGTTGAGCTCAAGCTTCTTGTGCGGGCCATATTCAATTATGTTTTCAGAATTTGCTGCGGGCCAATAAAAACTGGACCGCGGGCCGCAGTTGGCCCGCGGGCCGTAGTTTGGAGACCCCTGATCTAAATCTATGACATATTGGAGGTTTATGTTACAGTATAAGATCTATAAAACGTTTCTTGGAATCATATGCTAATATAATAGGACGTCTACCTTTCTTTTTAAATTTGTCCCATTTATAGAGGTCACATTTTATAAAACCTTTCACAGCACTGTATATATTGTAAGCGTATGGCATCACCAGCAGAGGGAAGCATATAAACTCACTCTATTGGGTGCAACCCTTGAGGTCAACGCTAAGCCAACATGTCAGGATTGCTTTTGTGTTTATTTTGAACAGAAGAAACAATTCACATAAAAGGCAGATGGGCAGGAAAAAAAGAGACTGGGAGGCGGTCAAGGATCAGGGCTACTTTAAAGGCACTTGTTTTTCAAGAGAGGAACCTTGTCTCCATGGTAGGAAGTTGTTTTTTTGTGGTCACGAAGAACGCAAGCTCAATCAATACAATTCAGCAGAGTCCCAAAACAAAAGTAAAAAAAGAGGCAGCGCAGTCCACTTCAGGTACTTTTCAAAAATGTACTCGTGTGTCAAATGGCCTTTGCAGGAGGTATGATGACAGACACAAGGCACCAAGTTTGAAGACCTAAGCCAGACAGGATCTTGTGACATTCCTAAGGAGCTGGCATCACCTAAATGCAAGGTTACGGTACCAGTGAGAGAAAAAAAATCAGTCATGGTTATTTGCAATATCATGACAGCTCTCTCTCATTTACAAACACACACACACGCGCACGCACACACGCACGCACACACACACACACACACACACACACACACACACACACACACACACACACACACACACACAATGTGCGCTCATGGCCGAAGCCAGGCGTGTTGCAGACATTCAGCAGCGGTTGCTCTGTGTTCTGGCTCCAGCTCTAACATGCCAGACAGGAAACCGCTGAACTGAGCAGCCTGTTCCAGCGGCCACTCGTACTTTTCTAGAAGAATCTCAAAGAGAGCCCATCGCTTCAAGCTGGCGATGTGGCGGAGGTCACCTGACGGCCACATATGGATCACATAATATAATGTGCACACACACCAAGGACTTACGTGGGGGCTCACCTTGTCTGTTGAAGTATTCTCTAGAGTATCTGCCAGACAAGGCGAACGGCAAAGGGATGGAGCCCAACAACTCGATGATATGAGCGATGTGATCTGAACAAAAAACATCAACGTTACTCCCTGCACTGTGTCTGTGCAATGGTGCTGTCGTCAATGAAAATTAGAGGCTTGTTGACGAGACTATTGATGCTCAGATTGATCGGTGACCGATCATCATTGGCCGATATTTGTGAAAAAGATCAGTAAATATATATACTATATATATATTTATAAACCAGATTCGGTTGAAGTTGGGAAAATGTGTAAAATGTAAATAAAAACAAAATACAACGATTTGAAAATCCTTCTCAACCCATATTCAATTGAATACACTACAAAGACAACATATTTAATGTTCAAACTGATAAACCTAATTGTTTTTTGCCAAATAATAATTAACTTAGAATTTCATGGCTGCATCACGTCCAGTAGAAGTTGGAAAAGGTGGCAAAAAATACTGCGAAAGCTGAGTAAAGCTCATCAAACAGCTATTTGGAACATCCCACATGTGATCAGGCTAATTGGGAACAGGTGGGTACCATGACTGGGTATAAAAGGAGCCGCCCCAAACATGCTCAGTCATTCACAAGCAAGGATGGGGCGAGGTTCACCACTTTTTCGTTTCGCTTCGTTTCGTTTCGTTTATTTCAAACGTGAAAAAAGAATAAGATTATTGTACACAATGAAAAGACGTGATAAAATACATGCATATACATATATACACATACAGACATACCTACATACATACATATACATATATATATACATATAAAAATATACATATACATATATATACATATACACATACACATGCACACATCCATACACACAAACTACAAGCGTAGCAATAAAGATATAACCGCAAAAGAACCATAAGTCACATTCACATGTCTGAAAAGGAGTAGGAAGAAGTACTTTGTCCACAACTGCGTGAGAAAATAGTTGAACAGTTTAAGAACAACATTTCTCAAAGCAAAATTGTAAGGAATTTAGGGATTTTAACATCTACGGTCCATAATATCAAAAGGTTCAGAGAATCTGGTGAAATCCCTGCACGTAAGCGCCACGGCCGGAAACCAAGACTGAATGACCGTGACCTTCGATCCCTCAGACGGCACTGCCTTAAAAACCGACATGAGTGTGTAAAGGATATCACCAAATGGGCTCAGGAAAACTTCAGAAAACCACTGTCAGTAAATACAGTTCGTCACTACATCAGTAAGTGCGGGTTAAAACTCTACCATGCAAAGCAAAAGCCGTTTATGAACAACATCCAGAAACGCCGCCGGGTTCTCTGGGCCCGAGCTCATGTAAAATGGACTGATGCACAATGGAAAAGTGTTTTGTGGGCTGATGAGTCCACTTTTCAAATTGTTTTTGGAAACACTGGACGTCGTGTCCTCCAGACCAAAGGGGAAGCGGACCATCCGGACTGTTATCAACGGAAAGTTCAAAAGCCAGCATCTGTGATGGTATGGGGGTGCATTAGTTCCCATGGCATGGGTGACTTACATTTCTGCGAAGGCAACATAAATGCTGAAAACTACCTACAGAACATATGCTGCCATCCAAGCGACGTCTTTTTCTTGGATGCCGCTGCTTATTTCAGCAAGATAATGCCAAGCCACATTCTGCACATTACAACAGCGTGTCTTCGAAGTAAAAGAGTCCAGGTTCTCCCCTGGCCCGCTTGCAGTCCAGACCTGTCTCCTATTGAAAATGTGTGGTGCATTATGAAGCGTAAAATACGACAGGGAAGACCCCGGACTGTTGAACAACTGCAGCGGTTCATCAAGCAAGAATGGGAAAGAATTCCACATGAGAAGCTAAGATAATTAGTCTCCTCTCTTCCAAAACGTTCATTGAGTGTTATTTAAAGGAAAAGGTGATGTAACGAAGTGCCCTTTCCCAACTTCTACTGCACGACTTGAAGCAATGAAATTCTAAGTTAATTATTATTTGAAAAATAAAATAAAGTTTATGAGTTTGAGCATTAAATATGTTGTCTTTGTAGTGTATTCAATTGAATATAGGTTGAAAAGTATTTTCAAATTTTACACAATTTCCCAACTTCAACCGAATCCGGTTTGTGTATATATATATATGTGTGTGTGTGTGTGTGTGTGTGTGTGTGTGTGGGTGGGTGTGTGTGGGTGTGTGTGCTTGCGTGTGCGTGTGTGTGTGTGTGCGTGTGTGTGTGTGTGTGTGTGTGTGTGTATGTATGTATGTATCAGGGACGTGCGGTCAGAGGAGGCAAGGGTTACGCCTCCCCTGCCATCATGAAAAGGGGAAAAACAAATTAAATTGTTTTTATTATAGAGTCATTTTAATTTCAATAGTTTTGTTTCATTTTGAACCAAAATCGCAGAATTTTTATAGTTATTTTAAAACCGAAGACGATTCGCTCGGAGGAGCCAAATTCCTGTATTGCCTCCTCTGAGGCCCTTTTATTAAACCTACAAATGTGTAAGATCATTTTGCCGGACCCTGTATATATTGCTGTGTTGGTTTATTCTGTTCATTGGTGCCACATATAAATGGTGACCTCGACGTGATCCTTTGGGGATTTTGTGACTTGCTCTGCACTCTACAATATTACAAGCCCGTTTGGGACACATAAAGGTAAGGGGGACCCTTTTTCAATAAATCTCCTGGCTGCTTCGTAATATTGTGGAGTGGGAGCACGGCCGAAACTAGTGACAAGTTGTTAGAATCTCCATGTTCAGAAATCCTGATTGTAAATATGTGTGGATACCGGGGAATTGTGATTTGATGGGATGTCTGGATACCGGTGAATTGTGAGGAAATTTTGAGAGAACTTCCCATCAGATATGAACCTGTGACACGCAGGGTTAAGTAATTGCTTCGCGACGATTGCTCGCTACTATGTGCTACGAGGCAGGCAGCATACACAATTGTGCAGAATTTGTACTTGTGTTTCTCAAGTGATTCACAGCAACACAGGGTGGGGAGTTATTGGTAACTCCTGTATCAGCTGTCACTGTCTTTCAAATGATTCATGGCTAACTAACGTGGGGACGTCCCGATAACTTTCCTGTATCATACTGTCAGTCACTTTCGCGCCTGCATTCCTCCTCTAAGCACGCTTCTTTACGCTCAGTCACAAGCTGTTACAATACTTGCTACAACACCCCAAAGTTTAAAATTACTTCTTTACCAGGATCCGACTGCATTACAGCCCAGGGTAGAATCAAATCTAAGTCCGTTTTTGCGGTGTAGTATAATAATACTATACGCATATATGCAAGCTGTTTTCTCTGTGGCAAACAACCATTAAGACTTTGAACAAATACATATTGTGAAAACTCTGCATTCACCTGACTATGATGGAATATTTTGACATTGAGCAAACATTTGACTCTTGCGCTTGCCTGCGACTAGAACCATGGAGACAAAACTGCCGACTTGCTCTGTTTTGTTGTTTTACCCAATTTCATTGCAGCCCCAACCGCAGTCCAAGGAGCAGATTTTTGGTTGTTTGCGAAACAACTGGACTGCAGTCTTGGAGAAATGTGGTCTAATTGTTGTTTGATGTGTGAATGAGAGTGTTTCACTAGTATGGGCGTGAGACGTAATCCTGAATTTTATCTCTGACGGCCCCTAGTGTTTGGGCACATGTAACCTTACCTTCATCTCTTGTGTAATCTTCGCCAGAATGAGGTTCAAATAAATAATCACCAGTAGCCAATTCGAACGCCTGAAATATTCAAAACACAAACATGACTCTTTGCATGTGTATGCGCTGTTCATTGTGTGCTGCGTGTATCTGATCGTGTGTGTACCATGCAAGCGACGCTCCAGATGTCAGCTGGCGGTCCATACTCAGCTCCAATCAGAACCTCCAGGGCACGGTACTGTCTTGTCTGAATGTCTTCGGTAAAATGCTTGTGCTGTGTGGCGGAGACAGAGTGGGGATAAGCAGTGTGAGTGGTCATTTTTCATAAAGATGTTGTGATGCCGAAAGTACAGAATGTTACCACATTAAGAGTCTCACCACCCAGCAAGCATTTCCTAGATCAGCAATCTTCACTCGCAGCTTGTTGGCGTTTTGAGGGTCAAGAGGACTGAGGACAAAGTCTGATGCGCTTAACACTGTTACCACACACCGAGACACACATTGACAAGTAGTATCCTTTTTGTCAAAATTAGATTGTTGTAATGTGTACTGTTCAATTGACCTTTCGCTAAGCCACACCCAAACAGACTGGCCGATCGCAGCAGAAGAAAACAGAGACCTGACATTCCTAGAAGCACTGTTAAATTCACCAGGGTTTTAGTTTTTTGTTTTGTGATTAAACGATGTGCTTGGGGCAGCTGCACAAGAATATAAGTGAATATAAGTGGTACGTTGAAGGGAAATGTTTTTCATTCCCTTTTTATTACCCCAGTGTAAGCCAGATAAATGCAAACTCTGGTTATCCGCATTGACATTTGAATCACGCATAGTCATTTGAATCACTCACAGGGTAAACAATTACTTAAAAATGATTACCTTATCTGTAAAATGATCAGCTGTTCTCTCAAAAATGCCAACGTTGGTGAAGCTTTAATCTGATAAACTAATCGGTCTGTACATGCTTTTGATTGGAATATTCTGATAGACCGATAGTTTTTTGCATTTGAATGACTGCACATTCCAAACGATACCTCGAATAGCAATACAAATGTGTTCCAAAAATCGTTTCTAATTATCTCTTAGTCGAGATTTGTCATTTCAACATACCGTAATTTTCGGACTATAAGTCGCACCGGAGTATAAGTCGCACCAGCCATAAAATGCCCAAAAAAGTGAAAAAAAACATATATAAGTCGCTCCGGAGTATAAGTCGCATTTTGGGGGGCAATTTATTCGACAAAATCCAACACCAAGAACAGTCATGAACGAGCAACAACAGGCTAAACGATAGCTATGCTAACGTGACATAAACACAAACTAAGAGCTGAGAACGGCCCTGACGTAAAATTCAGAGTTATTCAAAAAACTATTACATAAATAACACGTTAATAAAACCATCTGCGTCACTCCAATTCATTAAATCCATCAATCGTCCTTTGTCAACAATGCGTGCGCGCCGCTGACGGCTCTTGTACTTAAAAATATTCCACAGGCCCATATAACGATATATAAATTATATATCAAATAACTATTATATAAGCAATAATGTTATCAAACCATCTGTGCACTCTAAATCATTAAATCCATCGATCAAATTCCTCGTCCTTTGTCAACATCGCCGCGCGTGCGCCCTGACGTCAGCCTCGTCGTTATTCCACAGATCTACTATATAACTATATTGTAGCGTTAACAAAGTTCAAGGAAAGACGTGGGTTTGGTAAACGGCTCTTTATTTAACAAAACAAACTTACAGGCGTGTGGCGGCGTGGACGTCCAGCCACGAAAGGGGACGAGAGCTCCATACGATAGGACCGGGCGTGCGTAGAAGCCATGACCGAGCCCCATGCACCGTCCCTGGACAGCCACCCGGCCGAGCGCCGGCGCCCGACTTCAATCCACGAAAGTGAAAGAAAGCTGGACGAGTCGATCTTTGTCCTTTATGTAAACAACCGTCGCGCTGCTGACGCGCGACGTCGCGTCGCGCTGCTGTCGCGCTCGCTGTTGTCGCGCGTCACTCGTCCAGCTTACTTTCACTTTCGTGGATTGAAGTCGGGCGCCGGCGCTCGGCCGGGTGGCTGTCCAGGGACGGTGGATGGTGCTCGGACAATGCTTTTACGCACGCCCGGTCCTACTCTACCGAGCTGCCTTTCAGCTCCGTGGATGGAAGTCGAGGCCCGGCGATCAGCCGGGTGGCTGTCCGAGGACGGTGCATGGGGCTCGGTCATGGCTTCTTCGCACGCCCGGTCCTATCGTATGGAGCTCTCGTCCACTTCCGTGGCTGGACGTCCACGCCGCCACACGCCTGTAAGTTTGTTTTGTTAAATAAAGAGCCGTTTACCAAACCCACGTCTTTCCTTGAACTTTGTTAACGCTACAATATAGTTATATAGTAAATCTGTGGAATAACGACGAGGCTGGCGTCAGGGCGCACGCGCGGCGATGTTGACAAAGGACGAGGAATTTGATCGATGGATTTAATGATTTAGAGTGCACAGATGGTTTGATAACATTATTGCTTATATAATAGTTATTTGATATATAATTTATATATCGTTATATGGGCCTGTGGAATATTTTTAAGTGCAAAAGCCGTCAGCGGCGCGCACGCATTGTTGACAAAGGACGATTGATGGATTTAATGAATTGGAGTGACGCAGATGGTTTCGCGCTGCTGTCGTCACTTGAAATTCAAATTACAGTAATCCCTTGCTACATTGCGGTTCGTTTATCGCGGTTTCATTTTTTTTTTTTTGAAATTTTTTTTTTGAAATTTTTTGAAAAAAAAAAAAACACATATAAGTCGCTCCTGAGTATAAGTCGCCCCCCCACCCAAACTATGAAAAAAACCGCGACTTATAGTCCGAAAATTACGGTACTGTAGTTCAGGGGTCACCAACTCCGGTCCTCAAGGGCGCCAATCCAGCCTGTTTTAGGTGCAGCCCTGCAACAACACACCTGATTCAAATGATCAGCTCATCAGCAAGCTCTATTAAGGCTGATAGCGATCCTGATTATTTGAATCAGGTGTGTTGCAGGGGGGATACATCTAAAACAGGCTGGATGGTGCCCTTGAGGACCGGAGTTGGTGACCCCTGCTGTAGTTCATCACACTGGGATCTTGTGCCATCTTTGCTTAAACAGCACATTTTTCAGTGGCAAACAAAGGCTATACAAAAAATGAAAAGATAAGTAGATACATTTGCAAGTAGTGAATTGCTAAAAGTCAATAAGCATTGTAAAAGTAAAGAGAGAACTGACAAAGTTGCGCTATAATGTGAATGATGTGTTTGCCTAGCATTTAAATTTGGTTAGCTTGAGTGGATGTACTGCACACCGTCTACTTTGGTTGAAATTTAAAACTGATTTGAAACCAAGGCCTTACCAAAACAAAGGGAGTGCAGACGGTTTAATGCTTACGCCACATTCAGACCAAATGTGAAATATCGTAATGTGTTGTTTGCTTCATGTGTTTTAACGAGGAGGTGACTTCACTGCGGGTTGCTTTAACAAGACAAGCAGAGGGGCACTCATCTTTCGGGGGGAAAAACAGTTACACATTTTCAGTCAATCTGATGACCGACGATGATTGAGCTGGCTGTAAAAAGGTATCTTGGTTTTAAAATTTTAAACAATTAGATCTACTAACAAGATATTCCGACTTCTTTGCTCTGAATCATAATTTTGTATCGGTCTGTAAAGGAAGGTGGCTGTGTTGTATACCTCTCTGCAGAGCTAAACGATTTTGGGGGGTTTATACGAGAATCTTGTTTTTTTTTTCTGCCCTCCCATCGTCCTCAAATATAATAGCAAATTTGGTCCTTGGAGTCGTTTCACCCCAGGAACATTTACCTTATGAAAATTGTTTACAGAATTTTTTGTGAAAGACACTTTGTTTGTTGAATACATAAATAAGCCGATGAAAATCATTGAGCTGACCTCTCTATCACCACCATCAGGTCAAATCTTTATATCCATCCATCCATCCATCCATCCATCCATCAGAATTCAGCACCCCTGAATCCCACAAGCCACCCTTTTCCAACCCTCACTGGGAACGAATCCGACTTACTGCCGGAAATGCGGACCAAACTCTTGTCTTCTTCCACTTATCCGGGGTCGGGTCGTGGGGGCAGCAGCTTTAGGAGGAACTCCTAGACTTCCCTCTCCCCAGCCACTTCGTCCAGCTCATCCCGGGGGATCCCAAGACGTTCCCAGGCCAGGTGACAGACATAGTCTCTCCAGCGTGTCCTGCGTCGTCCACGGGGTCTCCTGCCGGTGGGCCATGCCCGTAACACCTCCCCAGGGAGACGTCCAGGAGGCACCCTGATGAGATACCCGAGCCACCTCATCTGGCTCCTCTCAACGTGGAAGAGCAGCGGCTCTACTCCGAGTCCCTCCCGGATGACTGAGCTTCTCACCCTATCTCTAAGCGAGAGCCCGGACACCCTAGGGAGAAAACTCGCTCCAGTGAGAGCTGGAGATCACGACTTGAAGAAGCCAACAGCACCACGTCGTCTGCAAAAAGCAGAGATACAATGCTGAGGTCCCCAAACCGGACACCCTCAACGCCTCGGCTTCTGTCCATAAAAGTTATGAACAGAATCTGTGACAAAGGGCAGCCTTGGCGGAGTCCAACCCTCACTGGGAACTAATCCAACTTCCTGCCGGAAATGCGGACCAAACTCTGGCATCGATGATACAGGGACCGAACAGCCCTTATCAGTTGGCTCGGCATCCCGTACTCCCGAAGCACCCTCCACAGAACTCCTTCTCCAAGACCACAAGACACATGTGGACTGGTTGAGCGAACTCCCACGCCCCCTCAAGGATCTTACCGAGGGTATAGAGCTGGTCCACTGTTCCACGGCCAGGACGAAAACCACACTGCTCCTCCTGGTTTGACCTCCCGACGGACCCTCCTCTCCAGCACCCCTGAATAGACCTTACCAGAGAGGCTGAGGAGTGTGATTCCTCTGTAGTTGGAACACACCCTCCGGTCCCCTTCTTAAAGAGGGGAACCACCACCCCAGTCTGCCAATCCAGAGGCACCGTCCCCGATGTCCACACAGTGCTATAGAGGCGCGTCAGCCGCACAACATCTCGAGCCTTTAAGAACTCCGGGCGGATCTCATCCACCCCTGGGGCCTTGCCCTCGAGGAGTTTTTTAACTGCCTCAGTGACTTCGACCCCAGAGATTGGAGAGTCCACCTTATTCTCCATAAGGGGTCTTTTCAGCCGTGCTTTGTCTGGCCCCTCACCTCGGACCCTTTTGCCATGGGTGACCCTACCAGGGGCATGAAGCCCCAGACAACATGGCTCCTAGTATCATTGGGACACGCAAACCCCCTCCACCACGATATGGTGACGACTCACGGAGGGGCAAATCTTTATATTAGAATTAATTTGATTTAATACAAATCTTGTCAAATTTATTTCTCAACTGTCTGGTTTTGGTGATGATGGAATATGACCTATGCCTATGTTTTATTTTTTTTATCTAATTTTTTAATTATATTCATGGTAAGTTACTGTAACATATTATTCACCCCTCTTCTTTCATTATCCGGGCTTGGGACGCTCTGGTTTATTCTGTCTCACCTTCCCTAACATTCTAACCTTCCTTTTGAGCAGTTCCTCAGACACGGCATAAGATGTGAAAAAAATATCACATGTAATGTTATGCCCATGCAGTCCTTCAGCCATATCAAGCACAACCCTTGTGGCTGGGGTTTTATTCAGGTGCTTTGCTGGCAAATTGTGCATGTACACCTGCATATTTCAGGCAAAGCTAGAGTGTGCATGACATGCTGCCCATATTTTGAACCCATATTTGGCTGGTTTACTAGGCAAATATTGTCGAAAGGAAAGTGCCCACAAAACGCATCTAAGCACTATAAACAGGGGTACATGCAGCCTCCACTTGTCCCACATATCCCTTATTGCTGCAAGTTCGTCACATTCTCGTCGGCCCTGCCTTGTTCGTTTGTCATCAAATCATATGACATGGGATAAAACATGGAATGTCTTCAGAGACATGGAGGCTGGAAGTATTGCTCTTCGATTCTATCCAAAGGCTTGATGTTGCTTCACCTTTTGATTTGTAAACCGAAGTCAAATTCCTTGTTTGGCACGCTCAAACATGGCGAATAAAAACTCTTGAATCTTGAATCTGTAAACCCCTGTCAAAATTAGCAAGCCAATGTAGGCTTCCAAGTCAACTAAATCCAAGTGTTTCCAACTGTCCCCAAACACTCGCTTCCCCTCTAAATTTGGCATCCCAAAAACAATATTTCTGTTGATGGTGTCACGGAGAGCTCGAATGATGACTTGATGTCGTCAACATGGCTGGCTGTATATCTGGTGGGTCCTAGAACCCTTTTGATAACGTTGGGAGCACTAAGTCTACCCTGCTGATTCAGAGGGAAACGGACCATATTATCTTTCCATTTCTGGAAGAGATAGTGTCTGCTGGTGTTTGAGGGACAACAGGAGGGGCAACACTCTCATTCATATCAGATGAGGATTCCTCAAAATCAGGATCCTCCTCAAGACAATCCTGTCTCAGAGACACTTGCTCTTTGTCACTTTCCCCGTCAAAGAGCCTGTTCATAACCTCTTTGACAGTAAACATTTTTCTAGACGACATTTTCAGAGACAGGCAGATAGCAGTATACTCAATGAGGAATGATTTACGTAGATAGAGGACTGCAGCGAATGCTTTTATATGTTTGCACCTCCCTGATTTTGCATGAACCACCAATGTGCCGTATTGGCCCGAATATAAGACGATGTTTTTTGCATTGAAATAAGACTGAAAAAGTGGGGGTCGTCTTATATTCGGGGTCTAGACATTATACCCATTTTCACGTGTGCGCAGCGGTAAGTTAAAGGTTGCTGGTATCGACTGAGTATGTTGCTGTTATCGCGTGCGTCTTTGACACAAAGTGAGTATATACATTTCATTGTTACTACTGTCCACTGTTGTGCCGTTTGTCCGATCGCGGTTTGCTTCGTGTGCGCGCCGTTTGATTGACAGCTCCGGCGCGCTCATAATCGATTGAGTCATGTTGCTGTGATCGTGTGCGTCTTTGACACAAAGTGAGTATATACATTGCATTGTTACGACTGTCCACTGTTGTGCCGTTTGTCCGATCGCGGTTTGCTTCGTGTGCGCGCCATTTGATTGACAGCTCCGGCGCGCTCCTTTAAGTTTGCCTCGCATCTTACGAGTAGCCGTTACGCAGCTGCACGGCGACTAACGGTCGCCAGCAAATGTATTTTGTTGTCTCGATCGATGACTTATGTTTGGTGTGTTGCCGAGAGTATTTCATTTATGGTTATTTATTATTATTATTTGCCAATAATTCAGTAAAGCAATCAAAACTGAACCACGTCTTCCTTCCTGTGTTCTGACCGACACCCGGGGGTGAAAAGAGCATATCCATCTGAGCCAACCCCCTATACAGTCCTCAGGCTCCCCAACAATAGCGGTAGCAGTTTGCATTATTTTATTGCAATGTTTTTCCTTATTCAGATTTGTTTCAAGACTAGTTAGACTTCACTTTGATGGTTAATGCAGTTATTGCAATTTTGTTGTTTTATCACAGTAGATTGGTTTATTTACATTTCAAAAACCAGAAGCCATTCATTTACAAATGTGATTGCACTTTAGTTACCATATTTAAATGTTCAGATATTAAGATGTGATAGACAGTTTTTGCATGATTTCAATGAGGCAAAATAACATGCTTTTTCTCTCGAATATATTGTTATAAATTCATTTGTTTCAATCATTTGTTTCAGATGTAATTATTTTCTGTACAAAAATTTAATTTGGTGTTCAAAAAGTCTTTTTTCAAACTTGAGTCTTGAAAAAGAGGGGGTCATCTTATAATCGGGGTTGTCTTATATTCGGGCCAATACGGTACTAGTGGAGTACCCTGCCCTCCACAGTGCGTAAAATATCAACTCTTCTTTGGCAAACATGAGTACGGTAGGACACGCACCCACGCACACACACACTTTCATGCCCATGGTGCGGGAAATCTCACTGAAAGAGAGGTTTTAACAGCTAAAACATCTTGGGGTCAAATTTACCCCAGAGGACGAACAATACGTGCTTATGTGTTTAGTACTTTGAAAAAATATCATCATAAAAAAAATTATCCTTAATCAGTTGTTCCCATTAATTAAGAAAAGCTATGAAACGTGAACCAAAAAAATTAAAGTCAACTACTAATTTTTAAATGATGAACATTGAATGGGGTCAAATTGACCCATAGGACGATAGGAGGGTTTATGGGGTCTCATCCCTCACACTCACCAATCAACAACATGCTACTGTGGACATTACACAGTGCCGTAAAAAACAGCGTTCCGTCATATTAGAATCATAATGCAAAAAAAAAAAAAAGACGAGGCGAGATTAGAAATTGGCATGACGAGATTTAAGTAGTCTTGCCAAGATTATCATGCTGAGATAAAAAAAAAAGTGAACACGCCAAGATAAAATGCCATTGTGACGAAATTTCTAGTTATCATGAAGAGATTAACTTCTGGATGGCTTTGAGGAAATTCTGGTGCAACATTGGACATCTCAGGAAGGAGAAGCAGTGCACTGTTAACACTGTACAGTGCCGACTGGGTGCTGCTGACCTCGACACGAGACGCCGTGAGTCGGTGGGGAGATTAATTCAAAGACCTCAATTCCACTGACACGCCTCTCATTGTGGAAGCAGAGCCGGGGGACTCTGAGGTGGGCTCACCCATCTCTGGGGTTGAAGTTATCAAGGTAGTTAAAAATATCCTCAGTGGCGGATAGAGGTCGTACAGAGCGGGCGCACTCCTGTGGCCGTAACCGCCTCTGTATGGAAGAAGGGCGTATGCCCGGAGTTCTTCAAGGCTCTAAATGTTGCGGGGCTGTCCTGGCTGACGCGCCTCTACAGCATCGCTTGGACATTGGACAAGGTGTATGCCCGAGTCCGCGATGGCTTTTGATGAGGACTTTGGTGTCTGTCGCGTACTCACAGCCACCTCCTCTAAATTCACTTCATCGTTTTGCTGTACTGCACTCATGACAAGCAATAATTTGCTCGATTGTTAGCCGCTTGAAAGCTTCCGTTTCTTCATATTCCAAAACTCCAATTGCCACTCACTATGCTTGAGCCGGTGGCGGCTTTTGAAGCGGACTTCCGTGTCTGGCCCTTACTCACAACCATTTTCTAGATTACGAAGAGCAATGGTTTGCTCAGTTGTAAGCCACTTGAAAGCCGATCGCTTACGTTTCGCCATTTTCTCTCACTTTCTGACTGCTGGGATAGGCTCCTTTATAAACTCTACAACAACATTCTCCATTGTTTTTCTATGTGGGCTGGGCTTATACAGTTTACGTCACCTCTCTATGAGCCAGCAAGAGCAACTCTGCCATCAAGTGGTCGGAGTTAACCACTACAATGTTCTATAGACTTGATTTTAAGTGGAGAGGTGGTTGGGAGTCTTATCTACCCATCAATAAAAAAAAGAGTTGACGAGAATACTTGTCGACAGGATCCTGCGTCATTAATGTCAATGACGAGTATTCTTGTTGCTGGCATACAAAGAGTTAGTCGGCTCCAAGAAAAGGCTGCCACTAACAATGGCATCATAAAAGGAAACCAGTAAGTACGACAAGATAATGTAATGAGTTTGGGCCGCATTTCCAGCAGTAAGTCAAATTCGTTTCCAATGAGGGTTGGACGCTGCCAAGGCTGCCCTTTGTCACGATTCTGTTCATAACTTTTGCAGACAGAATTTTTAGGCGTAGCAAAAACATTGAGGGTCTGGATTGGCGGCCTCAGGATTGCATCTCTGCGGTTTGCAGATGATCTGGTACTGTTGGTGTCACGAACGGAGTGGTGGAAATGGAGCAGGGCGACCAAGTGCAGCTTGGACCAGGGTTTATTGCAGGAACTCAAAACACAGACTTGGTAGACTGACATAACTTACTGGCAAAATCAACAACAGGAACCGAACAGAGACGTGCGACAAAACAGACAGGGTGGCCTTCCATGACAGCAGCAAATGCATGCAGGCAATGCTCCGACAGGGAGTGACACACAAACAGAACTTAAATACAACACAGGTAACAAGAGGCAGGTGAGTATGATTACACTAATCACGGGCACACAGGAAGGGAGGGGCGAGCACACAGACACACAGAGACGATGACAATCTACACACATAACCAAACTGGGGACGAGACATGACAGAACCCCCCCCACAAGGGACGGCTCCCGACGTCCCAAAAACCCAACCCCCCACGGTGGCACGCGGGGGGGCAGCGCACAAGTCCAGACGACCCTGCTGGTCTCTGAAATAGCCTGAACCGCGCACGACGGCGACTTGGGGCACAGAACCGCACTCGGGCGGCGACTTGGGGCACAGAACCGCACTCGGGCGGCGACTTGGGGCACAGAACTGCACTCTGCGGCATCCAGGGGCCCAGGGCCACACTCGCGGCACGCACTGGGGACCTGAACCGCAATCAGCAGCAACTTGGGGGACAGAACTGCACGCAGCGGCGGTCAGGGGCCCAGGGCCACAATCGCGGCACACACTGGGGGCCTGACGCGCAATCGGCAGCAACTTGGGGAACAGAACTGCGCTCAGCGGCGTTCAGGGGCCCAGGGCCACACCCGCGGCACACACTGGGGGCCTGACGCGCAATCGGCAGCAACTAGGGGAACAGAACTGCCCTCGGACGGCAACTCGGGGAAACAGAACCGCAAACGGCGGCAACTCAGGGACAAAACCGCAAACGGCGGCAACTCAGGGACAGAACCGCGCTCGGGCGGCGACGAGGGGAACCGAACCGCGCTCGGGCGGCTACTCACACAAAACCCGCACTCGGGCGGCTACTCACACAAACGCGCACTCGGGCGGCTACTCACACAAACCCGCACTCGGGCGGCTACTCACACAAACCCGCACTCGGGCGGCTACTCACACAAACCCCCACTCGGGCGGCTACTCACACAAACCCCCACTCGGGCGGCTAAAAAAAAAAGTCCTCGCCGCAATCAGCGGCACTCGAAAGTCCGGACCGCGATCAGCGGCATTCGTAAGGCAGCAGCAAGAGCCACCACGCGCCGCAGCAGTGGGAGTGGGGCCAGGGATGATCGCGGGTCCGGCGCAGGCGGCTTGAAGTCGGGCGACGTCAAAGGGCCATGCGACGCTGGGGTGGAGCCCGATGGCGACCGCGAGTCTGATGACGCCGGGAGGCACTCCGATGACGGCCGCGGGTCCGGCGTCGCGGCAGTGGAGTCCGATCGCGGCCGCGAAGCTGCTGTCGCCAGAAGCACTCCGATGGCGACCGCGAGCCTGATGACGCCGGGAGGCACTCCGATGGCGGCCGCGGGTCCGGCGTCGCGGCAGCGAAGTCTGATGGCGACAGCGGAGCCGATCGCGCTGGAACCCGCTCGGACGATGGACGTGGATCGGGCGTCGCAGTGGGAGCTGGTGGTGGAGGGATGTCCAAGCGCTGGTCGCTGTAGTGGTCGGAGCATTCTGTCACGAACGGAGTGTGGAAGATGGAGCAGGGCGACCAAGTGCAGCTTGGGTTTATTGCAGGAACTCAAAACACAGACTTGGTAGACTGACATAACTTACTGGCAAAATCAACAACAGGAACCGAACAGAGACGTGCGACAAAACAGACAGGGTGGCCTTCCATGACAGCAGCAAATGCATGCAGGCAATGCTCCGACAGGGAGTGACACACAAACAGAACTTAAATACAACACAGGTAACAAGAGGCAGGTGAGTATAATTACACTAATCACGGGCACACAGGGAGGGGTGAGCACACAGACACACAGAGACGATGACAATCTACACACATAACCAAACTGGGGACGAGACATGACAGTTGGCTTCTTCAAGCCGTGATCTCCAACTCTCTCTGGAGCGGATCGCAGCAGAGTGTGAAGCGGTCGGGATAAAAATCAGCACTTCCAAATTGAGACCATGAACCTCTGTTGGAAAAGGGTGGCATGGGGGATGAGATCCTGCCCCAATTAGAGGAGTTCAAGAATCTTGGGGACTTGTTCACGAGCAACGGCAGGATGGACCGTGAGATCGACAGTCGGATCAGCGCAGTGTCTGCTGCTGTGATGCGGATTCTGTACTGGTCCATTGTGGTAAAAAGGGATTTACCGATCAATCTAAGTTCCTGCCTCACCTATGGTCACGAGCTATGGGTCATGAGCGAAAGATACACGATCCTGGATACAAGCGGCGCAGATGAGTTTCCTACCCAGTGTTCAGGCTATCCCTTAGAGATAGGGTAAGAAGCTTGGGCATCCGTAAGGGACTCGGGGTCGGGCAGCTGCTCATCCATGTTGAGAGGAGCCAGATAAGGTAGCTCGGGCATCTCATTAGGATGCTTCCTGGATGGATGGATGGATGGATGGATGGATGGATGGATGGATGGATGGATGGATGGATGGATGGATGGATGGTGGACGGACGGACAGCCGGGCGGGCGGCTAATAATAATAATAAAGATTTTTTTCAGGTTCCTGTGAGGATCTTTCTATTTGAAACAGTATTTAGGTCACAAGGTTCACTGTTTCTGTATTTTAGTTAATAATTACTTTAATTATAATTACTTTTAACTATGTATTACTTTTAATTATGTATTATGATTGTGCTTCATGAAAAAGTACTGGGCACCGAAGTTCAAAACAGAAGTTGTCTTTTCAATGTCAGATAACAATATTATGTATATTTCCGTGCTCTGACACAAAAGAAGCATCCAGCAGCACGATTATCTTATTATATGTGTGTTCTACATAGTGTTGCTGTTTGTAATAAAGTTAAATAACAACAAGACTGTAATTAATAATAATTAATTGTTATTATTATTATTATGCTTACAATCTTTTTAAAAGCTGCTTGTTTACTAAACACAAAATCTAATCAGAAAGTTCAGGGCCTTGCATGGCAGCATTCTCACAATGGTGGAATATCTTAATTTCGTTGTGTACCAGTTGTACAATGACAATAAAAGCATTCTTCTTCTAATGCTGGGCCCTAAGGTAGCAGCCACGACTAAGAGGTCGATGTAAAAAAATATTAATAATATCATCTATTTGTTTTGCTTTTATTTACACTATTTTGCACCACAGAGTACTGGGTTTTGAGAGCTACACATTAATAAGTCTCAACATTATTTGCATTAAATTTAGCTGTTGTGACAGTTGGTCCTTCACGTTGCTATACTTATTTTATTTGGTTACATAGCGTTGGTCCTTTATTTGGTCACACAAGGTTGGGAGCACCCTTTTTTTCTAAATAAGCTTGAGTTACTCAGTTACACATTCTCAGAATGTTTATCCTTCCATGTCTTCTGCATCCAGCCTTGCTCGCTACTGTTACTTTGAAATTTTGTATATACTAGAGTTATACCTTGCCTCTCGTATCCTGTCTGCTTCTGGGTCCAAATACCGCATCAATTGTGACATCAGCTTTGCCCAAGGACTATGCTGTTTTTGCTATTTGTTAAATAGATTGCATTACATCACATTAGATTTCAAAACCCACACATGAAAATGAAAAATGTAAAAAGAAGCGGATTGAAGAATGAACTTTCTGATTCCATATTAACCTTTTCCATTTAAATAACACAATCAGCAACTTCCATTATGATTTCTACACTTATACATTAACCATTGCTAATAGGAACAAAAGATTCAATTAATACTATGGTCTGAAGTTTAGGCCATGTCGCTAAACTTTCATTCAGCAACGGTTTCTGTTTGAAGCAGTCTGGTTATAGATTTGAATGTTTTTCATGTTTTGATGTCATTTCCCGTCATGTTTGTGTTACTGCACATGTGAAAAGCTTCATTTAAATAAAATCACAAATCGAATCAAAATCACAAAGTCTCTTCCACAGACCACAACAATATTGTATTCGCTCATTGCTATTTCACAACACACGTTGTGTTCAGGTGTTTGTGTTTTTTAACTATATTTGGCTGCAGTATGTGCTTGTTCATGCGCATGCGTGAGATACGTTTTGGATGCCAATTGGCTGTCGATGCAATGCCAAAATTTCACTTCAGTCCACCCACGCGGGAGGCATGGACAAAGGAGCAAAATTTCCGCTTTGAACGCTTCAATCACCCTGCCGGTCATATAACCGCAATGACTACAGTATATTTGAGATAAGTGAACGGTAGGGGCCTCGGCGAAAGGTCAATCATTTCTCCAATTGGGAGGGTATTCTCACTATCTTGTCTACCAGAATATCCTGACTTTGTGGAAAGCGTTGATTCAGACGTGGCTGAGATCACGGAACTGGAGAGCCCTGACACACCGGAGGCAGGGCTGGAGAACCGCCCATGACCGTGGCCATTACAACAGTCCGCCAACAAAGAATAGGATGACAATGGGCTCACTTCGTCATAGGTTGCATTGCAGGAAGTGTTGCCGTTGATGAATGGTGGGCCTGTGGAAGCAATATATTTTTTAATTAAATCCACAAGCATGTGCGTATGTATGTGATTGTGTGTGTGTGTGCATGTGTGTGAGTGTGTGTGTGTTCACTAGGGCTTTGCGATATGCCCAAAACTTCCTATCTCTATATTTTTGCTAGATATCTTGATAATAATAGGAAGAAGTGTGTGTGTGTGTGTGTGTGTGTTCATTTGGGCTGTACGATATGGCCAAAACGTCCTATCTCTATATTTTTGCTAGATATCTTGATAATAATAATAAGAAGTGTGTGTGTGTGTGCGTGTGAGTGTGTGTGCGAGTGTGTGTGTGCGTGCGTGTGTGTTGTGCATGTTTGTGCACGCTTGTGTTAACTGCATTATGTGTAATGATTTATCCAATTTGAAAAAAAAAAAATTACCCCTAGATTCCTATACAACATGTTGCATTGTATGACTTTTTATTATCGACAAAAACATACCGAGAGTCAAGGAAGACGCAACTTGACAAAAGCCACATGAAAGTTGATGCTCTTGGCCATTCACGTGAATACACAGGCGAGGACGAGCAGCTTGTATATTTTCCCAACAAGCGCTGCTGTTTCATCCATGGGCAATGGGGAAATCAAAAATATGTTCATGTTGTGGTGGACATTAGGACAATGCCTCTCACCCAAGCAGGCATGCAGTTGGGGGAGTGTTTAATTTTTTTGGCACAATATTGTCCTCGCTATTATTCACTTGTTGGCAGTTTTGGAAGAAAGACGTGTTTTCACAGTCAACCGGGTGTGCTTCTTCTTTTTGCCACAACATAATGTTCTGAAGCTCAATACATGTATACCGTGTATATTTTACAATTTTCCGCAAATATTAAGTACAGTTGAACCCCGGAAGTTGACCGCCTCGGTAGTTGACATGTTCGTTTTTTGCCGCAGAATTTCCGGAAATCTTTGTCTCGGTTGTCGGATAAAGCTTCAGAAACTAAGATAAGTTGGCATTGTTGTTTAGCTGGTTTTAAACCATTGACACACACGAATGCAGTCGTGCGTGGCACACTTCCAGAAAGCTCCCCCCGCAAGAATGCAAGATCACGGGGGTTCACGCTGAGAGTTGAGCTCACGTAATAACAACCAGGTAAAAACAGCTATTGTACATAGTAGCTGGAAAGCTGCACCGGCGAGCCCACAAGATCACAGGGGTTCAAGTTGAAGAGTTAAGTTCACGCGATAACAACCATTCAAAAAGAGAGCTAAAGTATGTTATATTAAGGAAGCTGGACAGCGGATCTTTTTCAGCGCAATCTTTAATGCGGGGCCTTTTAAGTAATGAACATATTAGTGAGATGCAACTCAGCTCAACCTCCATACTGGACAATGACACGGTAGGTATTGTAAGAGAAGCGAATAGTAGGGGCCTTGGTGAAAGGTCAATCGTTTTTCTGCATCACACTGTATTTGTAAACAATAGCTATTCTTTTGTTCACATTGATTCGTATTGGGACATTATTTCCAAGACTTTGGCTCTTTTACCTTGGTAAGTATGTTTTGTGTTTGAGTAGTGTTATTTTGTCATGATTAATTTATTTTCAGCTCATAATTTTCTTTTAAATGTCCGACATGTCATGCGCCACATACGGAACGCTACGGCTTCGCTTGTCAATGCTTCTTTTAGTAGAAATTAGCGTCAAGATCCAGGGTTCTACTGTATGCTGCGGCTCTGCATGGCTCTGCTCCCCGACCCTGCATCCTCTACAAGATGACCATCATTGGCTGACTTATTTTTTCATTTTTTTTCCATGTCAAATTTGAAAGGAGCAATGTGGTTAGCTGGACTGAGCTAAACATGCAACTCAAGTGTGGCAATGTCACATGACTGATATTGGCCTAATTTCGATGTTAATATCTTTAATGTTCATATCTTGATTTTGATACGATTACTAGGGGTGGGGGTGGCTCGGTCAGCACGTCCGCCTCACAGTTACGAGGGTGTGGGTTCGATTCCACCTCCTCTGTGGAGTTTGCATGTTCTCCCCGTGCCCGCGTGGTTTTTCTCCGGGCATTCCCGGTTTCTTTCCACATCCCAAAAACATGCTTGGTAGGCCGATTGAGCACTCCAAATTGCCCCTCGGTGTGAGTGCGGATGGTTGTTCGTCTCTGTGTGCCCTGGGATTGGATGGCAACCGGTTCAGGGTGTCCCCCGCCTACTGCCCGATGACTGCTGGGATAGGCTCCAGCACATCCGCGACCCCAGTGGGGACAAGCGGTATAGAAAATGATGGATGGAACTAGAGGTGGGCATTGTCCCGGTCTTTCCAGTCCCCATTAGAGCCTCGCCCAGTCGGTCCGAGTCAGCCGAATGCCATAGAGAACGGACTTACCAGTACTTCATCACAGCCAGATGCTGCACACTTAACATGCAGCCAAATAAACAACAAGTAAAATAAAACAGAGGTGTATACCTTTTGGTCCCACAGACTGCAGTGATGCATCTCGTATTGTTTTTGTACGACCGATCACCACGCTACGCGTGCGTTTCTTTTGTTGTTGTTATTTGGCTGTGTCTGCTTGCGTTGTGCCTGCTTGTGACGTAGAAATTATGGTCTAAATGCCAATTGGCTCTCACCAACGAGGGGCAGGCTGGGCCCACATGGGTCAAGGACACAAAACTCAAGGATGGAGGACGATGACCGCCTCTGACAAAATATTGCCCAGCCCTAGTTTACAATATCATAGAATTACTGTACGTGTGTACTCACAGTTTGAGTGTGTGTCGTCTTCCTCATCCATCTTCTGCACACAAACAGAAGACATATTTAATGTAATTGATTGTTAATTAATAGTGCAGTATTTTTAGTAGCACTTTTTGTAATAGTTGCAGGTGTGACTTGTATGTAGTCAAATTAGAGTTCAGACTTGCAACCAAGATTCCCATTCCCCAATGAATCGATGTGTCTGCCTCGCATTAGAGTTACAATCATGAGAGCTGGAGTTGTTTACATTGGAGCTGGCCACACATCTACAAAACATAATTGTACTAAATTATTGAGCGATTCAATTGATATAGTTAATGACATCATTTTAGATTCAAAATCCCTCAAATGCTTTTTATATTTTATGTTTGAATGTTATTTTCAATCAATTTTAATTCATTTTTCGCTCGTATACATCGCTGGCGCCGCATATATACATCAAGCACGCAATCGAGATAATAACAGCGATGAGGAAGAGTAGACGAGACAGCGGAATGCAGTGTCTTCTGTGGGAACAATTGGGATTTTGCAAGAAAGGATATCGACTTGACAAGACATTTTCCGTGGATAGCCTTTGCAAATGCCCAATGAAATATAACGGGAACACAACATTTGTTGAGGCATCTCAACAGTTGTTGTGCCAATATATAGTTCCCCTGCAGGAGCGGACACAAATTGAGTGACAGAGGTGCAACATTACTTGTTGTCATTTAAAGACACGGACATACATTTGTGTTTCCTGATTTCCAGTTTTATGTTTTTTTTTAAAGAGTGCTTGCATTGAATGATCAGTAGCTGCGTAGAGAAGCAAAGGAACTGTACACACGTTCACAGTTTACTCAAGGTGCCTCCACCACTCATACAGTCGTACATCTCAAATATCCATAGAAATACTCATTTAATGCACCAAACAGCAAAAATTTGTCAGTAAATGAGCACATTGGAAGTTTTGTAATGTATTTGACCCACCAAAATCAGAACAGGTGGTTAGCCGATTATTTTTTTTACAGCGATAACTACGTGGGCACAACAGTTTGTAGATAATTGAAAATTGACTACAATTTTTTGGAGTTGACTATAGCCCATAGTGGTAGCACTACAACGAAAAATAAGTTCATAGATGTCTTCAGGACTAGACTCTCATTAAATCTACAAACGTTTTACAAGATAGGATCATGTGGGTAATGTTCAAGCTACTTTTAAAGTCAAACCTACACAGAATTTTTAAGTAAATAAAAAATGGACACCTTCCTGTTGGGTGTAATATATAGCTGCGAGGGGCTTTTAGTAGGTCTCGAGCTAGTAAATGTATTGATATTTTTCAAAGAGCTAGGAGGAATTTACATCCGGGGCTGCTTTTTTAAACTTTTGTTGGGTGCTTCATTGAACCATAAAAAAAATATCACACAATAACTAATAAAACATTGATGATTAAGCCAACCCCTTGTGTGTGCGCAAAGTTTTAAAAGTTTTGGTGCACGTTTAGACAATCAAAGTAAGTGCTATTTACTTGGGAACCACGGCAACAGCGCTTCGCAAAATGTTTGTGTTTTAACATAGGCCTGTTCTAAAGAAGAAAAATACCTTATTGTAAATAAAGTACATGACAGTGAGTGTTGAGCCAACTGTAACATGGATGAGTGTCTAATTATGTTGTGTGTTTGTGTGGGAAAGTGTGGGCAGATTTACTCTTTACCATTTGCACATACAGGACTAAAGAACAATGTACTTCTTTTCTAGCTGAGAGAAGATGAATAAAGATATAGTAGAACTAATACAATGGGGTGACCAGACGTCCTCTTTTTCCCGGACATGTCCTACTGTTGAGCCCTATATTTTAAATATATTTTCACCATTGCTAAGACCATAAAAATTTGCGTTTTTTGTTTTGAGTTTTTTAGCAAACAATGTGTTCCCACGACAACAGTAGTGGACAAAATAAAAAGCTTTGGTTGGATTTGTTCCATCGTGAACATCTTTAGATGCTTTAGCATCTACAGTTTCGAGTAGAGAAACCCAGACTCTCCTCGCCCCAGCCATTTTGTCCAGTTCGTCCTGAGGGATGCCAAAACGCTCTCAGGCCAGCCGAGAGACATAGTCTCTCCTATGTGTCCTGGGTTAGGGTTAATCCTAACCCTTCCTCCTGGGACTTCCACTGGGGAGGCATCAAGGCAGCATCTTAATCAGATGCACGAGTTAACTCATCTGGGTTGACAAACTGGGATGGTGGTCCAACTCCAGAGTAATCACACTCCTCTGCCTCCCTGATAAGGTCTATTCAGGAGTGCTGAAGAGGAGGGTTCATTAGGCGGTCGAATTTCAGATTCATTGTGTGGAGGGTGCAGGATCAGGGCGCTGTAGCTCAGTGGTACAGTGTTTGTCTCCCAACTTGCAGGTTATGGGTTCAATCCTCATTCCATTTCCATGGTGACCATGTCCAAGTGTCCTTGAACAAGACACTTAACCCTGAATTTGGCACCTGGAAGCGCCCTGCATGGCAACAGCCACCCGCTGGTAGAATATCTTAAATTCATTGTGTATCGGTTGTACAATGACAATAAAGTCATCCTATTCTACCAAACCTACAGATCACTGAGTAAGTCAGATTATTTTCCGGTGTAGGGTTGGACTCCGCCAAGGTTGCCCTTTGTTTATAAATTCAATTGACAAAATTTCTCGATGCAGCCTAGGCATTGGGGGTCTGGTTTGGTGACATCAGTTTCGCATCTCTGCTATTTGTATATGGTGGTGCTTTTTTTTTACCATCACTTAATGTCATTTTTTTTGCCCTTTTCTGTAAGCCAAGATTAAACCTCCAAGTAAGATAACCTGTTACTGTCTTTGATACAAATGTACTTTTTTTTGGTTTATTTCTTTTATTTTTCTTATTTGTTGGCTTCTTTAGCCATGATCTCAAACCCTCATTGGGGCAGCTCTCAGCAGAGTTTGAAGTGGTTGGGATGAAAATCAGCATCTCGAAATGGGCTGTACTTGTATAGCACTTTTCTACCTGCGTCACACAGGTTCCTCATTCACCTACTGATGACATACTACCATCTACCCCAGACATGGGCAAACTACGGCGTTTAATCCGGCCCGCCAAACCTGAATAAATTGTATTATCAATTTTTTTGGTCATTTTCCCTGCAATTACTATGTTTCCCCAATAGATGGGGAAGCACCCGCCTGCGCATTTACTCCCGGAAGTGCGTGTACGTACTAAGTAGTACGGACCCGGCGCACTCCGCGCTCTATTTCCATCAGTGCCGAATTTCGAGTGTGGGCTGTGAGGTCAGCATTCTCGTAATTCGCGCGCTGAACTTTCAGATACAGTTTTACGCTAATGCCACCCACAAACCTTCCCCTGGAATCCTTCCATTAAAATGAGTGGCCCGAGGAAAAGAAAGGTGGACACTGAGTGCCGAGTGTTTAAAAAAAGAGTGGACAATTTGGCTCGACCTACGTGTGTGAGCAGACGTTCAACCACATGAACGTCAACAAAGCCCGTCACAGATCTAGATTAACGGACCGACACCTCGGCTCTATCCTAAGAATTACCACAAACATTTTTACTCCAGACCATGATGCACTTGCAAAAACGGGAGACCAACAATACTATTGATTTCTTTATTACTTTATTTAGATGTATTCTTTCACTGATTCTTCAAGATGACGTATTTGGTCAGAATGTTTGCCATTTGATGTGATTTCGCCTCATTAGATAAACATATTTCATAAATCTGACCTGCAGGTGCTGAAGTGATGGAAACTATTACTCATAATAACAGTGTCGTATATAATCAGAATCACTGATAGTAGTTTTTTGGTGAAATATTTTTTTAATGCTGTTAATAAATGCATTTGTTTTCATAAAGCTTTTTTTGAATATCCATGCTTTACTACCTATTAAAAGTACAAACCTTTTATGCAATGACCTTTACATGTCATTTCTATTACTTCACGCAAACACTACATCCATCTGCTCCTGGTTCGGCCCCCCGATCTAAATTTAGAACCAAATTCGGCCCGCCAGTCAAAAAGTTTGCCCACCCCTAATCTACCCTCACGAGCTGTGGGTCCCAAGGGATGTTGTCCACCTGAAGAAAGTCCTATCAACCCTTTTTGGTCTGTGTTTCGTCCACAGAATGTCCGAGCTCTCCCAAAGAGGTAGGGTGAGAAGCTCGGTCATCCGAGAGGGACTCAGTCGAGCCGCTGCTCCTCCGTGTTGAGAGGAGCCCGGGGCACTGTCCCCGATGGCCACATGATGTTGTAGAGGTGTGTCAACCAGATCAGCCCCACAACATCCAAAGCCTTTCAGTAACCTTGCTACTCAGGAGCTTTTTAAACACCTCTGTGATTTCAAACTCAGAGATAGGAGAGCCCACCTCAGAGTCTCCAGGCTGTGCTTCCTCAAGAAGGCGTGATGATGGAATTGAGGTCTACTCCCCACCGACCCACAATGTCCCCAGTCTGGGTCAGCAGCACCACGTTTCCACTCTACAGTGTTAATGGTATACGGCATAGGATGGTGTACCAGCATTTCCTCAAAGCCGTCCAGAACTCATTTTACATGGCTTCACCACGTTTTTGTCTCAGTAACCGCCAAAGCTGCCTTTTGTTTGTCCATGCAGCACCTGTCAGCTGTCTCCGGAGCCCCACAGACCAAAAAGGGTTGATAGGACTTTCTTCAAGTGGACAACATCCCTTACCGCTGGTGTACACCAGCAGGTTCTGGGATTGCTGCCACGAACGGTACCAGCCACCTTACGGGCCACAACTCCGATCAGGAGCATCAACAATGGAACATGATCCACTTAGACACCCACTTCTCTCAGATTGTGGGTAAAGTTCTGCCGGAGGTGTGCGTTGAAACGCTTTCTGAAAGGAGGGTTTGTCAGACATTCCCAGCAAACTCTAACAATACGTTTGGGTCTGCCAGGTCGGACTGGCATCTTCTCCCACCATCGGAGCCAGCACAACACCAGGTGTGCTGATCAGTTGACAGCTCCGCCCCTCTCTTCCCTCTCTTCACCCAATTGTACAAAATATGCGACCGCAAATCTGATGACACAACTACAAAGTCGGACATTGAACTGTGGCCTCGGGTGTCCTCGTACCAAGTGCTCATATAGATACACTTATTTTTTAACATAATGTAACGGACAGTCCATGACGAGCAAAGTCCCAAAACAAAACACTAACTGGGCTCTGATCAAGGCGGCCATTCCTCCCAATCACGCCCTTCTGGGTCTCACTGTCATTTACCACATGAGCATTAAAGTCAGCCGGCAGATTGGTGGAGTCTCCAGGAGGGGCACTCTACAGCACTTCTTCTAAGGACTTCAAAAAGGGCGGGTACTCTAAACTGCTATTTGGTGCATAGTCACAAAGGACTATGAAGAGGAAGGCTACCCTCATGTCCACAGGGGTGAACCTCACAAGGGTAAACCCCAGTGTACAGGCGTCAACCCATGGGGTAATAAGTATGCCCACAACTGCACTGTGCCTCTCAAACAGTGGCAACTCCAGAGTGAAAGAGAGTCCAACCCCTCTCGAGATGACTGGTACAAGAACCTAAGGTATGTGTGGGGCAAGTCTGACTATGTCTAGTCAGAACACCTCTGCCTCGCACACCAGATTGGACTTCTTCCTGGCCAGAGAGATGACATTCCACATCCCAAGAGCCAATTTATGTAACCAGGGATGATGATGATTTGATGAGTTTGCCTACCTTGATGTGTGTGCAGTTTCATGAGTTTTCGTGCAGGTTGAGACCATCAAACTTAGCGTTGTTTTTGTAAACCCTGCGTTGCCATGGCAACAGCATTTTACGAGCTGATTTTTCATCATTTCCGTCCGACCGCACAAACCTCCGGTTTTCCACATAGAACGCCGCAGAGACGATCTACATTTCTACATTTTTCTTTGGATTATTTTATAGTATGTATTCTATCTGCCCTCTCTGCATCCATTGCTGCCTGGTCATCCTGGAAGGGGGATCCTCCCATCTATGGTCCCTTCTCAAGGTTTCTCATGCTTCCCCCAGTAGGGATTTTTGAGTTTTCCTTGCCCTCCTGGGTTTAAGATCAGGGGATGTTTGAGAATAATTGTAAATTTTTTGTATATGTGAAACCCTTTGAGACTTGCCTGTGATTTATCCATCCATCCATCTTCTTCCGCTTATCCGGGGTCGGGTCGCGGGGGCAGCAGCTTCAGGAGGGACTCCCAGACTTCCCTCTCCCCAGCCACTTCATCCAGCTCATCCCGGGGGATCCCAAGGCGTTCCTAGGCCAGCTGAGAGACGTAGTCTCTCCAGCGTGTCCTGGGTCGTCCCCGGGGTCTCCTACCGGTGGGACATGCCCGGAACACCTCCCCAGGGAGGCTCCAGGAGGCATCTTGATGAGATGCCCGAACCACCTCATCTGGCTCCTCTCAACGTGGAGGAGTAGCGACTCTACTCCGAGTCTCTCCCGGATGACCGAGCTTCTCACCCTATCTCTAAGGGAGAGCCCGGACATCCTGCGGAGAAAACTCATTTCGGCCGCTTGTATCCGGGATCTCGTTCTTTCGGTCACGACCCATAGCTCGTGATCATAGGTGAGGGTAGGAGCGTAAATCGACCGGTAAATTGAGAGCTTTGCCTTTTGGCTCAGCTCTCTCTTCACCACGACGGACCGGTACAGAGTCCGCATTACTGCCGACGCTGCACCGATCCGCCTGTCGATCTCGCGCTCCATCCTCCCCTCACTCTGTGAACAAGACCCCCAAGATACTTAAACTCCTCCACTTGGGGCAGGATCTCATCCCCGATCCGGAGAGGGCATTCCACCCTTTTCCGATCGAGGACCATGGACTCGGATTTGGAGGTGCTGACCCTCATCCCGACCGCTTCACACTCAGCTGCGAACCGCTCCAGTGAGAGCTGGAGATCACGGCCTGAAGAAGCCAACAGCACCACGTCGTCTGCAAAAAGCAGAGACGCGATGCTGAGGTCCCCAAACCGGACACCCTCAACGCCTCGGCTGCGCCTAGAAATTCTGTCCAGAAAAATTATGAACAGAATCGGTGACAAAGGGCAGCCTTGGCGGAGTCCAACCCTCACTGGGAACGAATCCGACTTACTGCCGGAAATGCGGACCAAACTCTGGCATCGGTGATACAGGGACCGAACCGCCCTTATAAGTTGGCTCGGTACCCCGTACACCCGAAGCACCCCCCACAGAACCTCCCGAGGGACACGGTCGAACGCCTTCTCTAAGTCCACAAAACACATGTGGACTGGTTGGGTGAACTCCCATGCACCCTCGAGGATCCTGCTGAGGGTGAAGAGCTGGTCCACTGTTCCACGGCCAGGACGAAAGCCACACTGCTCCTCCTGAATCCGAGGTTCGACCTCCCGACGGACCCTCCTCTCCAGCACCCCTGAATAGACCTTACCAGGGAGGCTGAGGAGTGTAATTCCCCTGTAATTGGAACACACCCTCCGGTCCCCCTTCTTAAAGAGGGGAACCACCACCCCAGTCTGCCAATCCCCGATGTCCACGCAATGTTGTAGAGGCGTGTCAGCCATGACAGCCCCACAACATCCAGAGCCCTTAAGAACTCCGGGCGGATCTCATCCACCCCCGGGGCCTTGCCACCGAGGAGTTTTTTAACTACCTCAGTGACTTCGACCCCAGAGATTGGAGAGTCCGCCTCAGAGTCCCCAGGCCCTGCTTCCACAATGGAAGGTGTGTAGGTGGAATTGAGGTCTTCGAAGTATTGTCATGAAGGCTATTTCATTCAAAAATATAACACCATCGTGGGAGAATTCCGTATTGTTAATCAATGTAATTGATTATTAACTATTAAATCATCTTTCTCATGAGCGCCGCCCCCAAGTCCCCCATTGTCAATTAATTATTAGTACGTTCATTGGCTCATCAACAATTAATGTGCACGTTGAAGGGCATCTTGCTGGGTCAGAGGGGGCAAAAGGCCCCAAATATGAAAATGTTTAACAGATGCACATCATGCGATCCTCAGATGTACTTACCATCGGGGTCATAAGTCAATTATGTGGATCGGTAGCCCCAAGGTTTAACTCCGCGGCTAGTGCTTTGGGCTTGCTATACCTTCCAACCCGGGGTCACCGGTGCCGTGAGTGCGATTCCCAAGTTGGGTGAATATTTTTTTACGCAATGCCAGGCACGGCGGACTTGAACTTGCACTTGGACCGCCCAACTTTTTATGCAAATGAGGAAGATGGTGCTGATAGGCTGGAAAAAGTCTCCTTCCATCCCGCAATGTCGCACAGAGGAGCATCAAAAAGTCTCTGGAGCTCCAAGCTCTATTCTAAACTGAACAGGAGAACAGCCATTTTCTACTTCCTTTCATAATTTGCCTCATTTTTGGCCTTTGATTGAGGTCATATTTTATCAAAGGAGCTTTTAGTCTGATGTTGTTCTTTTTCAAAAAAAAATCAAATTTTAATGTGCTAGTATCCCAATGTGCCTAACATTCCCAGGGCAGCTCTAGTATGTAAATTAGTTTTCACTGTTATGTGGTTGATACCCAATTATATTTACTGTTGGAAATAACAAATCCGTGTAATTGCTGTAATCTTGACACGTATTTTGATTCTTTGCTTCTTAACCGTGATAAAACCGAGATGTTGATCATTTGCCCTCCTTGTCATCATCACCTATTTAAGTCTTGATACAAGTAATACAACCCAAAATGATTCAACAGAAAATCATATGAAATTATACGTGACTCACTCTCTTGTTTCAAACACACATTATCACACATAACACAGAAATCATAATTCATGCTTTTGTTACGTCTGGTCTCAATTATTGCAATGTATTCTGGTCTCTGGTCTTGCTATACCTAGACAAAGTCTGCAGTTAGTACAAAATGCTGCAGCTAAAACATGGTTTTATTACTGTGATAGCCATCTTGCATTGGTTCCCGATCCACTTGCGATGGGATTTCAAGGCTTTGTTACTTACCTATAAAATATTACACAGATTAACATCTTCCTATTTCATTGACTTATTGGTACTACATCTTCCATCATGAAACCTTCTTTCACAAAACATGGTTCTTTTAATGACCCCGAGAGCCAAAAAGATGTCCCCAGGTTCTAGCGCATTCTCTATTTGGGTACCAGAGCTCTGGAAATCACTACTTACAGTTATTTGTAGAAATAGATTATTGGTGCTTCACTCCCCTCCCTGAAGGACATTTACACCTCCCATCTCACCCGCAAGGCGACCACGATTGTGAGTGATGTGAGTCACCCCGCTCACTCTTTGTTTGATCTTCTGCTCTCTGGGAAGAGGTACAGGAGCCTGCGCTCCCGCACCACCAGACTCACCAACAGCTTCATTCTCCAGGCTGTTAGGATCCTGAACTCTCTCCCCCTTCTGCGTAGTACTTTTGCGCTATATTCTGACTTTCTGCTGTATGCACACTTGCTCCATTTTTGCTCCTCTTATTTATTGTGTTATTGTTTATTTTTATTTATTCATCACTCTATTATTCATTGTTGTGCCTTCTTGTTTTGTTTTTTGTATTGTTTGCTTGTATGTATATTGTGTACTATGTCTTGTCACCGTGGGATAGTGGGAACGTAATTTCGATTTCTTGTGTGTCTTGGCATGTGAAAAAATGACAATAAAGCAGACTTTTGACTTTGACTTTTGACTTTGAAATATTCAAACCTGATTAACAACGTATTTGTATCGTCTGACCTTTTGTTAAGATAAATATTGGCCTATTTGACAACTGATTCTACTCTCCAAACTGAAAGTTGCTATCTCGATTCGGCTCCGACTAACCGGGAAAAGATTTGAGGTGAACCACCACTTTGCAGTCGCTTTCGTTGAGATTTCTGCATTGAGCAACACTTCACTGAACATCTTCCTGCGGTGCTTCTCCTGATTGTATAGACTTTCACTCTATTTTATCTCATCTTGTTTCGTATCACATTGTGTTAAATTTGGCACACTATCCAATGCAGCCTCGTCGTCCTAAAATGGGGTCTTCTCCCATTGGTGGCCTCTTCACAAGCGTTCTCATTTTGCCCTGAATGAGTTTTTTTTTAGTTTTTCCTTGCGCTCCTGGGTGTTAAGATCAGGGATGTCATAATACTGTCAATTGTGGGAATGTGAAGCTCTTAAAGATGTTTCTTTGATAAATAGCTGTATAAATACACTTGACCAGCTCAGTGGCCTAGTGGTAGAGTGTCCGCCCTGAGACTGGAAGGTTGTGGGTTCAAACCCCGGCCGGGTCATACCAAAGACTATAAAAATGGGACCCATTGCCTCCCTGCTTGGCACTCAGCATTAAGGGTTGGAATTGGGGGGTTAGATCACCAAATGATTCCCGAGCGCGGCACCGCTGCTGCTCACTGCTCCCCTCTCCCCCAGGGGATGGATTAAAATCACACGGGGATGGGTTAAATGCAGAGGACAAATTTCACCACACCCAGATGTGTGTGTGACGATCATTGGGACTTTAACTTTAACTTTGACTTGACACGTGCTTCTTCTTTGTTTTGGCGGCTAGCAAATACTTTTGGTCCATTACCAGCACGTTCTGGCCACCTGCAGTAACACATTAAAACTATTTCTCAACTGTAAAAAGAAAACGAACCTGATTAGAGAATGGAGACTTCTGAGCTCTAATTTTAATAAATATAAGTTGCACCCATTGTAGGACCAGCCAAACTATGAAACAAAGTGAGACTATAGTCCAAAAAATGCTGGGGTTTTTTCTTGACGCAAAAAAATGCTGTTTTTTTTCTTGATGCATTTTTTGACTTGTGTTATTTATACTCTAGGTTGATTTATAATATGAAAGAAAAACGTAATTATGTAATGTAATAATTCAGGATTAGTCAATAGAGACGCTACTAGAATTGGTAATAGTACCGTGGTACAAGTATGCTTACAAATAAGTGTGATTGCAGTACCTGAATATCCATTAGTCGCTCCTTTAACAGTTTTTCTTGCCGCTTAGCTTTTCGCTTCAATTTTTTCTTCTTGTTTTTTGAAATTTTACCAACCTACAAACACACATACATAAGAGAATGAATTAAGACACAACAAAATTGTAAATTCAGTTCAATCACATACTATAACTGTGAGCAAAGGCATCACACCAAATTATGGCCCTCCAGAAGGCCAGCGCTATACTCACACAAACTATTGTCTAATGTATCTTTAAGTTGTTTTACTATGGTTCAGGAATTGTTTTTGTTTGGGCTCACAGTATCATGTATCGAAATGCAGGTATATAAGGACGCCCAAAGTAGACTCCAACATGACTACTATATTTTCATTCCTAATGGTTACTTATGATTTCAACATGGGACTGCACTACATCCTGCGCCACCTAGACACCCCAGGGATGTACGGCAGGATCCTGTTTGTGGACTTCAGTTCGGCATTCAACACCATCACACCCGACATCCTCGACCAGAAGCACATCCAGCCCGCGGTGCCTGCCTCCACCTGTCAGTGGCTCACCAGCTTCCTGACCAACAGGAGAAAGCATGTGAGGCTGGGGACCATCACATCCGACACCCGGACCACCAGCACTGGCGCTCCCGCCAGGGGTGCGTCCTCTCCCCACTGCTCTTCTCTCTACACCAGGGGTCACCAACTCCGGTCCTCAAGGGCGCCAATCCAGCCTGTTTTAGGTGCAGCCCTGCAACAACACACCTGATTCAAATGATCAGCTCATCAGCAAGCTCTATTAAGGCTGATAGCGATCCTGATTATTTGAATCAGGTGTGTTGCAGGGGGATACACTCTAAAACAGGCTGGATTGGCGCCCTTGAGGACCGGAGTTGGTGACCCCTGCTCTACACCAACGATTGCTCCTCAGGCGACTCTTCTGTGAAGCTCCTGAAGTATGCGGACCACACCACTTTCATCGGACTGATCCGGGACGGTGACGAGACTGCGTACAGACAGGAGGTGGAGCGGCTGGTCCACTGGTCCAGCCAAAACCACCTGGAGCTGAACCTGCTCAAGACCATGGAGATGACAGTGGACTTCAGGAGAGACCTTTCGCCACTTCCACCCCTCACCATCCTCAGTAATGCTATTCCCACCACAGACACCGTCAAGTTCCTGGGATCCACAATCTCCCGGGATCTGAAATGGACCGGCCACATAGACTCTGTCCGGAAGAAGGCCCGGCAGAGGTTGAACTTTCTGAGACAGCTCAGGAAGTTCAACCTGCCACAGGAGCAGCTGAAGACCTTCTACACTGCCATCCAGTCTATCCTCTGCACCGCCATCACTGTCTGGTTTGGATCGTCCATCAAACAAGACAAGCACAGACTGCAACGGACAATCAGGACTGCGGAAAAGATAATCGGGACCAACCCTCCCATCTACCCAAGACCTGTACCTGTCCAGGACCAGGAAACGTGCAAGTAACATCCTCTACAGACCCTTCTCACCCAGGTCACAGTCTCTTTAACTCTCCCCTCAGACGGCATTACAGAGCGCTGTACGCCAAAACCAGCAGATACAGACACAGCTGTTAGAGTGGTGCTCACTCTAACTTATTTTGCAAGAACCACACAGGAGACAGTATGCCCTTTTAAACACCTGCAGGTGGAGATTCATTCGTCCCCCCCCCGTCGCTTGCATACAGCGATGATCGAATGAGGTCTGACTCTGGCCTCTTGCAAGAGCATTTTTATTAAGAGAAACAGGGTGGGGGTGAGAGTGGACTGGATGGAGAGAAAGCCCTTGACCTCTAGTCAAAGCATAGCAGGGGGTGTTTTTAACGCCGTTGTGTAGGATAGGACAAGCTAGGTATTTATACAGGTACATTCCAACATAAGCATAAAACGAATCTAGCTAGGTTATTTATTACAGGTTACATTCCACATAATCATATGATCAAGATAATCTGGAAAACCCTGACAAAGCTCTTTCCCCAGGCTGTCGCTCTGATGAACTCACACCACTCTAGAGACTCAGAGGACATCACTGGGCAATAATCATCCTGTCTTGCCACTTAAATGTTGTAGTCACCTGGATGTTGTAGTCACTTAAATGTTGTACAGAGCTGAGATCAATCAGAGTTCAATTCCTTGCTTGGCATGCACCAAACTTGGCACAATAAAGCTGATTATGATTAAGCATTCAAGATGAAATCCGTTTTTAATCGCAACTGCCCCTTCAGCTGAAAAATGGTAAATAGTAAATGGGCTGTACTTGTATGGCACTTTTCTACCTTTGGTACTCAAATTTCTTCACACTGCTTCCTCATTTACGTACTGAGGCGCAACTGGTGGTTGAGTGTTTGCCTCAAAGACACTTCGACATGGTCACAATGGCTGAGGATTGAATCTCCAACCTTTGGGTGAGAGACGACCACTCTGAGGCATGCTGCTTCCAATGCACACCAGTCTCTAAATTAAGGCTACGCACTCCTTGTCAATACATGGTACATACATGGTTTTCCTTTTTTTAGCCTTATTATGAAAAACTGCGGCTATCTGGGGCATGGCAGTCAGCAGTCTCTTCTGAGCAGATGTAGGAAATATAGGGCTGTCAATTTAATGCGTTAATAAGATTAATTAATTACGCAGCAAATTAATGTGCTGTAAAAATAAATGCAATTATTGTGAGTGTCAAGTGCACAAGCATTTAAAATTTGGCCATCCAGTAGGCTGCGGGTGGTGATACTTTTTTCTACATCTTAACCGAGCAATTAAATCACTCGGCATCTCACAATTCTCTCCGTTTCTATTTACACCATAAACAGGCTTAGACTCACTGACTCGAACATGAACGTTGATTGCTATTGATAAACGTATTCATCAACACAGTTTAGGTAAGGCATCACGGACCAGAGTGCAGCATAGAACAAACTGAGCCAACTCATTATCACATCAAATCCATCCAATCAATTCAGCTGTGGTGCAAGCTTAATAAAATGTTTTGTTTCTAAGACCACAAACAAAATAAATAAAGGTAAATCACACCTTTTTAACAACTACTATAAACACGACTAATAACTTTTAGTTTGGAAAAAAGAATAAATTATAAGAGAGCATTATGGGAGAAGTCACATTTTTAGCACATTGTGTGACGAACCAGACAGGGCAACCATTTGTAGCACAAACTTGTTTATTGACTAAAGGGGAAGTGGAAGACTGGAATGCAGGAAGAGCAGGTGCAGCAGGGAAGCAGTGCCGATGGAGGAGACATGGTGCTTGGATGTGGCTGGTTACTTGCAGAGAAGGAACAGGCAGGTCGGCAGATGGGTGGCAAACAAGCAGATGTCATAGCAGCATGCGTTGTCAAACCAGGCAGGGGCAAGGCGAATACATGGTCAAGGACAGGCAATAGGTCAAGATGGGCAGAGTTCAGGAACCGACAGTCAAACAGGCAGGCAAGACATGGTCAGGTACAGGCAATAGTTCATGCCAGGCAGAGTTCGAGGACGGACGTTCAAACAGGCAGGCAGGCAAGGTCGGCAACAGGAGTCAGTTTGGGAACACCCAGTGAGTTGGCGGAATGGATAGACAGACAAACGGACGGATGGGTGTGTGTTTTTTTTTGAACGGACGGATGAATGGTTGGATACTGGTTGTCAGCCATTTGCAGAGCACATATGAAAAAACAACCATTCACACTCAAGCCTATGGACAATTTGGAGGGGTCAATTGGCTTACCACCTGTGTTTTTTTTTAATCTGGGGGGAAACCGGAGTCCCCAGAGGAAACCCACACAGGCATGAGGAGAACATGCAAACTCCAGACAGAAAGGCTAGGTTAATGGAACCCTGCATCTCTGAACTGTGAGGCGGATGTGCAAACCAGTGTTCTACTGTGCTGTCCTAATAAATTTAATTTGGTTAAATTGTGGTGGAGCTCCCATCCGTGGGTCGTCACCTTACCGTGATGGAGGGGTTTGCGTGTCCCAATGATCCTAGGAGCCATGTTGTCTGGGGCTTCATGCCCCTGGTAGGGTCACCCATGGCAAAAGGGTCCTCGATGAGGGGCCAGACAAAGCAGGGCTCAAAAAAACCCTTATGATGAAAAGTATATATGGACTCAGATTTCCCTTGCCCGGTTGCGGTTCACCGGGGCCCCCCTTTGGAGCCAGGCCTGGAGGTGGGGCTCGAAGGCGAGCATCTGGTGGCCGGGCCTTCGCCCATGGGGCCCGGCGGAGCACAGCCCGAAAAGGAAACGTGGGTCCCCCTTCCCATGGGCTCACCACCTGTGGGAGGGGCTAAAGGGGTCGGGTGCAATGTAAGCTGGGCGGCGGCCAAAGGCAGTGACCTTGGCGGTCTGATCCCCGGCTGCAGAAGCTGGCTCTTGGGACATGGAATGTCACCTCTCTGGCTGGAAAGGAGCCCGAGCTGGTGTGCGAGGCAGAAAGGTTCCGACTAGACATTGTCAGACTTGCCTCCACACACAGTTTGGGTTCCGGTACAAGCCCTCGAGAGGGGCTGGACTCTATTCCACTCTGGAGTTGCTCACGGTGAGAGGCAGGGGTGGGTATACTTATTGCCCCCCAGCTGGGCGCCTGCACATTGGGGTTCACCCCGGTGAACGAGAGGGTAGCCTCCCTCCGCCTTCGGGTGGGGGACGGGTCCTGACTGTTGTTTGTGTCTATGCACCAAACAGCAGCTCAGAGTACCCACCCTTTTTGGAGTCCGTGGAAGAAGTGCTGGAGAGCGCTCCTTCTGGGGACTCCATCGTTCTACTGGGTGTTCAATGCTCACATGGGCAATGACAGTGAGACCTGGAAGGATGTGATTGGGAGGAACGGCCCCCCCGATCTGAACCTGAGTGGTGTTCTATTATTAGACTTCTGTGCTCGACACGGATTGTCAAGATTGAACACCATGTTCAAACATAAGGGTGTCCATGTGTGCACTTGGCACCAGGACACCTTAGGCCGCATATCGATGATCGACTTTGTGGTCGTGTTATCGGATTTGCGGCCGCATGTTTTGGACACTCGGGTGAAGAGAGGGGCGGCGCTGTCAACTGATCACCACCTGGTGGTGGGTTGACTACGATGGTGGGGGAAGATGCCGGTCCGACCTGGCAGGCCCAAACATACTGTGAGGGTCTGCTGGGAACGTCTGGCAGAATCCCCTGTCAGGAAGAGCTTCAACTCCCACCTTTGGCAGAGCTTTTCCCACGTCCCGGAGGAGGCGGGGGACATTGAGTCTGAGTGGACCATGTTCCATGCCTCCATTGTTAAGGCAGCCAACCGGCGCTGTGGCCGTAAGGTGGTTGGTGCCTGTCGTGGCGGCAATCCCCGAACCCGCTGGTGGACACCGGCGGTAAGGGATGCCGTCAAGCTGAAGAAGAAGTCCTATCGGGCCGTTTTGGCCTGCGGGACTCCAGAGGCAGCTGATAGGTACCGGATGGCCAAGCGGAACGCGGCTTCGGCGGTTGCTGAGGCGAAAACCCGGGCATTGGAGGAGTTTGGTGAGGCCATGGAGAACGACTTTCGGACGGCTTCGAGGAAATTCTGGTCCACCATCCGGCGTCTCAGGAAGGGGAAGCAGTGCACCGTCAACACTGTTTACAGTGGAGGTGGCGTGCTGCTGACCTCGACTCGGGACGTCGTGAGTTGGTGGGGAGAATACTTCGAAGACCTCCTCAATTCCACCGACACGCCTTCCATTGTGAAAGCAGGGCCTGGAGACTCTGAGGCGGACGCTCCCATCTCTGGGGTCGAAGTCACTGAGGTAGTTAAAAAACTCCTCGGGGGCAAGGCCCCAGGGGTGGATGAGGTCCACCCAGAGTTTTTAAAGGCTCTGGATGTTGTGGGGCTGTCATGGCTGACATACCTCTGAAACATTGCATGGACATCGAGGACGGTGCCTCTGGATTGGCTGACTGGGGTGGTGGTTCCCCTCTTTTAGAAGGGGGACCGGAGGGTGTGTTCCAATTACAGGGGAATCACACTCCTCAGCCTCCCTGGTAAGGTCTATTCAGGGGTGCTGGAGAGGAGGGTCCGTCGGGAGGTCGAACCTCGGATTCAGGAGGAGCAGTCTGGCTTTCGTCCTGGCTGTGGAACAGTGGACCAGCTCTACATCATCGGCAGGATCCTCGAGGGGGCATGCGAGTTCGCTCAACCAGTCCACATGTGTTTTGTGGACTTAGAGAAGGCGTTCGACCGTGTCCCTCGGGAAGTTCTGTGGAGGGTGCTTCGGGAGTACGGGGTACCGAGCCAACTGATAAGGGCGGTTCGGTCCCTGCATCACCGATGTCAGAGTTTGGTCCGCATTTCCGGCAGTAAGTCGGATTCGTTCCCAGTGAGGGTTGGACTCCGCCAAGGCTGCCCTTTGTCACCGATTCTGTTCATAACTTTTATGGACAGAATTTTTAGGCGCAGCCGAGGCGTTGAGGGTGTCCGGTTTGGGGACCTCAGCATTGCGTCTCTGCTTTTTGCAGACAACATGGTGCTGTTGGCTTCTTAAAGCCGTGATCTTCAGCTCTCACTGGAGCGGTTCGCAGCCGAGTGTGAAGCGGTCGTGATGAGGGTCAGCACCTCCAAATCCGAGTCCATGGTCCTCGGTCGGAAAAGGGTGGAATGCCCTCTCCGGATCGGGGATGAGATCCTGCCCCAAGTGGAGGAGTTCAAGTATCTTGGGGTCTTGTTCACGAGTGAGGGCAGGATGTAGCGCGAGATCGACAGGCGGATCGGTGCAGCGTCGGCAGTAATGCGGACTCTGTACCGGTCCGTCGTGGTGAAGCGAGAGCTGAGCCAAAGGCAAAGCTCTCAATTTACCGGTCGATCTACGCTCCTACCCCTCACTTATGGTCACGAGCTATGGTTGTGACCAAAAGAACGAGAGCCCGGATCCAAGCGGCCGAAATAGGTTTCCTCCCGCACGGTGTCAGGGCTCTCCCTTAGAGATAGGTGAGAAGCTCGGTCATCCGGGAGAGACTCGAGTAGAGCCGCTGCTCCTCGACATTGAGAGGAGCCAGATGAGGTGTCTCGGGCATCTCATCAAGATGCCTCCTGGACGACTCCCTGGGGAGGTGTTCCGGGCATGTCCCACCGGTAGGAGGACCCTGTGGACGACCAGGATGCGCTGGAGGACTATGTCTCTCAGCTGGCTGGGAACGCCTGGGATCCCCCGGGAATGAGCTGGATGAAGTGGCTGGGGAGAGGGAAGTCTGGGAGTCGCTCCTAAAGCTGCTGCCCCCGTGACCTGACCCTGGATAAGCGGAAGAAGATGGATGGATGGATGGATGGATGTGGTGGAGCTGCAAAGTTGGGTGGAAGTGTGTGTGATAGCTTGTATGTGTGCTGTTGAGCCTAACTGCTGTGTCACAAAGATTGACATGAAAGTGAGGCCAAATAAAGAAGCAGTATTCCCATACTAAACAAACGCTGAGATCAAAGGAGCATTACAACAAGTGATCGCAAGGGGAGGAGCAAGTCCAAAAGTCTTTGCCTATTCGTGTGTGACTGGGTGAGTGGTATGGAGTTGGTGATGACATACAACTATTTGGCTGTTGTATTGAGTTTTGTTCAATCAGTTAGAAGTCAAGATAAGCAAAACAACCAATCACAACACAGCATCTGGTACAGTGAATCTGTTACCTGAACGTCAATGGGAGCTGTGCTGACTGGCGAGACATATTCAGAGAAAGATGGAATGAAAGATGAAGAGAGGAGAAAATGAGAACAGGGAGCAGGAAGTGCATAAAATCTGGAACTGGCTTTTAAAAGACAGCAGCAGACCAGTCAGGCAAAGAGGAGCATACTAGCATCGAGTGTGACAGATTCGTCAGCCTTAAAGAAGAGTCTGAAAAATCAGTGACTTTCACCTAATGAGCCAGATGGAGGCGGGGCTCCCGCTTTCTGCCAAATGGTGGCTTCGGCAGCCAGCCTCCTGATGTAGACCTCATCCACATCCAGTAAGATATTCTCTGGTTTGATGTCTGTGTGGATGATCTTACACTTTGTGTGCAGGTAATCCAGACCCTGTAGCACCTGCAAACATGTCAACACAAACATATGGAACAACACGTAACACAAAATCAGAGTTTGTGTGTGTGTGTGTGTGCGTGTGAGTGTGCGTGTGTGTGTATGTGTGTGTGTATGTGTGTGTGAGAGAGAGAGAGAGAGAGAGAGAGAGAGAGAGAGAGAGAGAGAGAGAGTATTGGCGTGTTTGTTACCTGTCCGATGATGCTCTTGACGCATACAAGAGGTAGGCCCATGTAGTTTGACTTGATGATCCACTTTAACAGCTGATGACCAAGAACCTCGAGAACCATACACACATCTAACAATGGCTGAGGAGAACAAAGACTCAAGTGGACATGGTCAGACAGACAGGCAGATCGGGTCAGTCAGGTGGGACTGGATGAAGGATACGAACTCCATTGACTCCAGAAATTTTGAAATCATCGATTAATTGGACAATCTTGTCCCTGTGGGGGTCGGAGGGGTCACTGTCCCTCACCTGGACACAGAGAGGCACTGTGTTGCCTATTCGATGGGCACATGACCACGCAAAATGAAGGAATATGGATTGACTCAAGCAGGGATCACCAACACGGTGCCCCCGGGCACCAGGTCACCCGTGAGGACCGCGTGAGTCGCCCGCAGGGCTGTTCTAAAATTAGCTTAAATAGCGGCACTTATCATTGAGCTGCATCTATTTATTTTAATTTTGCTATGTTGTTTAAATCACACTTACATGTGAACTAGAAATGACAATTAATAAATAGAAAATGCAATCCTGGAGAAGAAGAAGCTGAAAATTTGTTGGGGAATGGTTTTCGCGTGAAGCGCAAAAAATGATAAATAAATATAAATATTTGGGGAATGCTACAGAATGATGTTGAAAGTTGGAACGGGTTGAATCGGTCAAGTAATGTAGGAATTAGAAGGGAAAAACAAAATGTTGTATAATTTGACGTGAATTTTAAAGTTGAAAATTTAGAAATTTTGGTAAGTGAGAAGTTGTGGAATAAGATGCATAGTTAAGATTCAAGATTCAAGAATTTTTATTCGCCATGTTTGAGTGTGCCAAACAAGGAATTTGACTTCGGTACATCACAGCCTCTGTTCAACATTTAGGTGACTAACAACAATCAGGATGTGTGAAAAATGACAAATATTCTCAAACATCCCCTGATCTTAAACGCCCAGGAGTGCAAGGAAAAACTCAAAACTCCAACTCGGGGAAATGAGAAACCTTCAACCGATTCACTCCGTTCCACTTTTCACTTATTCCAAATATTCATGACACCGTTGCTTACATTTTTTTGTTCAAAAAATCTTCCGTTTTCACAAAATTCGCAAATTTCCGGCAAATTTTTCCCCATTCATTCTTAATGGCAGATTCAACATTTCACATTTACATTGTTCCAGTTTGAAATTCACATAATTCAACACATTCAAATTACATTGGGGACATTCCCAAACTTGCCAAATTCAAAAATTTCACGTTTTCACTTTTAAAATTTGCACAAAATTTTGCAAAATTTCACTCAATTTAGTTTTTCACTTCTAATTTCTACATTTTTCCACCGATTCAACTGGTTCCAACTTTCAACTGTTCATCTTTTGCCTACCTATTCCACACCTTCCCACTTACCAAAATTTCCAAATTTTCAATTTTGAAATTCACACCTAATTTTCCAAAAATTTAGTTTTTCCCTTCTAATTTCTACATTTTTCAACCGATTCAACCCATTCCAACTTTATTCACTTTGTTCACCTTATGCTTACCATATTCACCCCCTTCACCCCCACTTCCACTATGCTTTCACAATTCAACCCTTGACCCCCACTTCCAGTGACCCTGAAGTGACCCAATGAACCCAGAATGAACCGAAAGTGCCCCAAATCAAACCGGAAGTGACCCCAAATGAACCGGAAGTGACCCCAAATCAAACCGGAAGTGACCCCAAATGAACCGGAAGTGACCTTAGGTAAACCGGGAGTGACCCCAAATCAAACCGGAAGTGACCTTTCTAAACCGGAAGTGAGCCCAAATAAACCGGAAGTGACCGAAATAAACCGGAAGTGACCCAAATCAAACCGGAAGTGACCTTATTTCATAACTTAACATTTTTAACGCTTATCATTTGTCACTTTTTTGTAACATTTGTAACATTTCATTTTTAACGCTTATCATTTGTAACTTTTTTGTAACATTTGCAACTTAACATTTTTAACGCTTATCATTTGTAACTTTTTTGTAACATTTGTAACTTAACATTTTTAACGCTTATCATTTGTAACTTTTTTGTAACATTTGTAACATTTCATTATCAACGCTTATCATTTGTAACTTTTTTGTAACATTTGTAACTTAACATTGGCCTTCGCCTTCACACGCAATTTCTCCAGAAATTGCAATTCTAGTTAGTGTGAAGGTGAAGACCTTCACACTATTGTTATTCTACAACATTTTGCGCTAGCTTTCCGCTAACTTTCTTTGGCGCTTAACTAGTTCCACATACTTCAACCGAGTCACTCCGTTCCACTTTTCACTTATTCCAAATATTCATGGCATGGGTGCTTACATTTTTTTCGTTCGAAAAATTTTCCGTTTTCGCAAAATTCACAAATTTACGGCGAATTTTGCCCCATTCATTCTTAATGGCAGATTCAACATTTCACATTTACGTTGTTCCAGTTTGAAATTCACATAATTCAACACATTTAAATCACATTGGGGACATTCCCAAACTTGCCAAATTCAAAATTTTCACGTTTTCATCTTTTATTTTGAAATTCACACCCAATTCACCAATATTTCCTTTTTCCCTTCTCATTTCTACATTTTTCAACCCATTCAACCCATTCCAACTTTCAACTGTTCATTATTTTTCTACCTATTCCACAACTTACCAAAAACTTCACATCTTTTATTTTGAAATTCACACCCAATTCCTTTTTCCCTTGTCATTTCTACATTTTTCAACCGATTCAACCCATTCCAACTTTCAACTGTTCATCATTTTTCTACCTATTCCACAACTTCCCAAAAACTTCACATCTTTTATTTTGAAATTCACACCCAATTCCTTTTTCCCTTCTCATTTCTACATTTTTCAACCGATTCAACCCATTCCAACTTTCAACTGTTCATCATTTTTCTACCTATTCCACAACTTCCCACTTACCAAAAACTTCACATCTTTTATTTTGAAATTCACACCCAATTCCTTTTCCCCATCTCATTTCTACATTTTTCAACCGATTCAACCCATTCAAACTTTCAACTGTTCATCATTTTTCTACCTATTCCACAACTTCCCACTTACCAAAAACTTCACATCTTTTATTTTGAAATTCACACCCAATTCCTTTTTCCCTTCTCATTTCTACATTTTTCAACCGATTCAACCCATTCCAACTTTCAACTGTTCATCATTTTTCTACCTATTCCACAACTTCCCAAAAACTTCACATCTTTTATTTTGAAATTCACACCCAATTCCTTTTTCCCTTCTCATTTCTACATTTTTCAACCGATTCAACCCATTCCAACTTTCAACTGTTCATTATCTTTCTACCTATTCCACAACTTACCAAAAACTTCACATCTTTTATTTTGAAATTCACACCCAATTCCTTTTTCCCTTCTCATTTCTACATTTTTCAACCGATTCAACCCATTCCAACTTTCAACTGTTCATCATTTTTCTACCTATTCCACAACTTACCAAAAACTTCACATCTTTTATTTTGAAATTCACACCCAATTCCCTTTTCCCTTCTCATTTCTACATTTTTCAACCGATTCAACCCATTCCAACTTTCAACTGTTCATCATTTTTCTACCTATTCCACAACTTACCAAAAACTTCACCTCTTTTATTTTGAAATTCACACCCAATTCTTTTTTCCTTTCTCATTTCTACATTTTTCAACCGATTCAACCCATTCCAACTTTCAACTGTTCATCATTTTCTACCTATTCCACAACTTCCCACTTACCAAAAACTTCACATCTTTTATTTTGAAATTCACACCCAATTCTCCAATATCTCCTTTTTCCCTTCTCATTTCTACATTTTTCAACCGATTCAACTCGTTTCAACATCATTCTGCAACATTCCTTAAATATTTATTCAACTTCTTCACCTTCCCACGCAATTTCTTCAGGAATTGCAAATTCTAGTTAGTGTGAAGGTGAAGACCTTCACACTATTGTTATTCTACAACATTTTGAGCTAGCTTTCCGCTAACTTTCTTTGCCGCTTAACTAGTTCCACATACTTCAACCGATTCACTCCGTTCCACTTTTCACTTATTCCAAATATTCATGACATGGGTGCTTACATTTTTTTCCTTCCACATATTTTCCGTTTTCACAAAATTCACAAATTTCCGGCAATTTTTTCCCCATTCATTCTTAATGGCAGATTCAACATTTCACATTTACGTTGTTCCAGTTTGAAATTCACATAATTCAACACATTCAAATCACATTGGGGACATTCCCAAACTTGCCAAATTCATAATTTTCACGTTTTCATCTTTTCTTTTGAAATTCACACCCAATTCACCAATATTTCCTTTTTCCCTTCTCATTTCTACATTTTTCAACCCATTCAACCCATTCCAACTTTCAACTGTTCATTATTTTTCTACCTATTCCACAACTTACCAAAAACTTCACATCTTTTATTTTGAAATTCACACCAAATTCCTTTTTCCCTTCTCATTTCTACATTTTTCAACCGATTCAACCCATTCCAACTTTCAACTGTTCATTATCTTTCTACCTATTCCACAATTTACCAAAAACTTCACATCTTTTATTTTGAAATTCACACCCAATTCCTTTTTCCCTTCTCATTTCTACATTTTTCAACCGATTCAACCCATTCCAACTTTCAACTGTTCATCATTTTTCTACCTATTCCACAACTTCCCAAAAACTTCACATCTTTTATTTTGAAATTCACACCCAATTCCTTTTTCCCTTCTCATTTCTACATTTTTCAACCGATTCAACCCATTCCAACTTTCAACTGTTCATCATTTTCCTACCTATTCCACAACTTCCCACTTACCAAACATTTCACATTTTCAATTTTGAAATTCACACCCAATTTTCCTAAATTTCCTTTTTCCCTTCTTATTTCTACATTTTTCAACCGATTCAACTTGTTTCAACATCATTCTTCTTCACCTTCACACGCAATTTCTTCAGGAATTGCAATTCTAGTTAGTGTGAAGGTGAAGACCTTCACACTATTGTTATTCTACAACATTTTGCGCTAGCTTTCCGCTAACTTTCTTTGGCGCTTAACTAGTTCCACATACTTCAACCGATTCACTCCGTTCCACTTTTCACTTATTCCAAATATTCATGGCATGGGTGCTTACATTTTTTTCGTTCGAAAACCTTTCCGTTTTCGCAAAATTCACAAATTTACGGCGAATTTTTCCCCATTCATTCTTAATGGCAGATTCAACATTTCACATTTACGTTGTTCCAGTTTGAAATTCACATAATTCAACACATTCAAATCACATTGGGGACATTCCCAAACTTGCCAAATTCAAAATTTTCACGTTTTCATCTTTTATTTTGAAATTCACACCCAATTCACCAATATTTCCTTTTTCCCTTCTCATTTCTACATTTTTCAACCGATTCAACCCATTCCAACTTTCAACTGTTCATCATTTTTCTACCTATTCCACAACTTCCCAAAAACTTCACATCTTTTATTTTGAAATTCACACCCAATTCCTTTTTCCCTTCTCATTTCTACATTTTTCAACCGATTCAACCCATTCCAACTTTCAACTGTTCATCATTTTTCTACCTATTCCACAACTTCCCACTTACCAAAAACTTCATCTTTTATTTTGAAATTCACACCCAATTCTCCAATATTTCCTTTTTCCCTTCTCATTTCTACATTTTTCAACCGATTCAACTCGTTTCAACATCATTCTGCAACATTCCTTAAATATTTATTCAACTTCTTCACCTTCACACGCAATTTCTTCAGGAATTGCAAATTCTAGTTATTATTCAACTTATTCCTCCCACTTTTTTGGCACCTAACTAGTCCCACATGCTTTAACCAATTCACCCCGTTCCAACTTACACACATTCCAAAAATTCACGTGACGCTTGCTACTATTTTTTTTGTTCATAACATTTACCGTTTTTGCGTAATTAGCAAATTTGTGGCTTAAAATTCCCCATTCATTCTTAATGGCACAATCAACACGACCCATTGTTCCGTAGTGGGTTCGATTCTCACATTGGGCGTCTTGTCATTACACAAATTCACACGACGCTTGCTACCGTTTTTTTCATTCTAAACAATGACCGTTTTTGCATAATTAGTAAATTTGTGGCATAAAATTCCGCATTCAGTCTTAATGGCATATTCAACATGAGCCCCACATTAAGCGAATTCCACCATCTCAATAGAAGGACCCTGGTTAGCTCAGTTGGTAGAGCATCAGACTCTTAACGTCAGCATCGTGGGTTCGATCCACGCATTGGACAACTGCATCATTTTTCAAATTTTTTCACGTTTTTGCATAATTAGTAATGTTTTCCCGCTTATCATTTTCCCCATTCATTTAATTTTCATCATTTATCATCATTTATCATTATCATTATTATTATCATTATTATCATTATCATCATTTATTTCCCTTTTTAGTCAAAAGGTTTGCCCACCCCTGCCTTACTCAGTACCCAGGAAGTAGCCCTCGGTTTAAGAAAGGTTGGTAACCCCTGGACTAAAGCTTTGTGATGCATTCCATGTATGACTATGTCTCGACAAGTTGTACGGCTTTGTGCTGGACTAGGCGTGTAATGCTACATATAACATTGTGTGTGGTCCTATGTCCAGTAATGTATGTCCAAAAAAAGTATCGGACTACGTTTAGGGATAGGTCCAGGCCAAAGTGCAGGACTTTGTACAAGAGTAGGTGCAACACTATGAACAGGGCGAGGTGTAAGACAAGCTTTAGAGCTTCATGCAGGACACGAAGAAGGGTTAGGTAAAGGATGTAAATGTCAGAGGCTTGACACTCACACATCTAAGCAGTTTGATCTCATCCAGTGCAGTCTCTGTGTAATGGGGTGCACTTTTCACCACCTTCAATGCCACAAAGCGCTTCTTCCTGACAACAAACAAAGAGAAGGCACATGGTAAGGGACATGACTGCAGGCAAAGGTAGAGAAACCATACAAACTGTACAGAAACATACTGCAGGTCCCAGCAGAGCCAGACAGTCGAGAAATGTCCCCAACCAAGTTTGCGGACCACATGGTACCTCCCGTTAAATAGGTCCCCAATGGTGACTGGGTAGTAACCACCTGGAGTACAAAGATCAGAAGAGTCTCAAATATACTTAATCCAGCTAATGGTCATGTAAAAAGATTCCTGAGATGTCCAGATAAGGTTTTATTTTACCTTTGCAATAATCTGATGGGTCTTCTTGCTCTTCATCATCAGAGTCCAGAAGCTGACCATGGGGCAGTCTTAACGTCGCAGGTGGGGCCGGTGATGCCATGGCTTTGCACGTTGGCACTGATGATATCACAGAACTTAAATGGTTAGCATTTGTGAGCAGTGATGGATTTGTGTGGGACGGGCTTAATGGAAGACTAAAGGCTTCAGCTGGGCACAGGGTGTTGGTTTTGGCTGCTGTCAGACAAGAGTTTTCAAATGTTAAATAAGTCCATGTGCTGAAATCATATGGCATTTCCTTCTTGACACTTGATGGTGATTGGCTAGTGCTATGAGTGGGACTCTGAGAAGGGACGGGAAATGACTGGTTGTGGGCAGGAATCTGAAATGTGACAGGATGTGCATGGTTGTGTGCAGGGTTTTGAGATGGCATACCAAATGAATGATTTTGGCTGGGGCTCATGGCTGGGACAGCATGTGACTGGCTGTCAGTGGCGTTCTGAGAGAGTTCCGGGAGACTCTGAAACGTGACAGGGTGTAATTGGCTATGGGAAGGAAGTGAATAGGTGTAGGTGGGGCTTTGACCTGGATCAGAAAGGGCCTGAGAGTGGAAGGGGCTCTGACATGGGACAGAAAGTAAATGCCTGGTCTGAGGTGAAACAGGAAATGATGTGCAGTGGGTGGGACTCTGGGATGGAACAGGAAGTAGCTGGCTGTTGGCAGGGCACTCGTGTGAAATAGAAAGTGACTGGGTGGGCCTGTGATGTGCGACAGAAAACAGTTGGCTGAGGTGTGTCTCAGTAGGCAGCAATGCTATAGTGTCAAGAGGTAGGAGTATGACACTGTCAGGAACATCTTTAGGACAGTGCAGGCAATCTAAAGGGGTATGTGTTAAATCTGTGGTGGGTGGGTCCATGTGGGGGAATCTTGTATCCATAGAGTGGGGGGTAACTTCTTGGACTTCAACTGTGGTGTCACTATGAGTACTTTCTAGAGGTGGGACTGTTTTGGTAGTTAAGGGTGGGACTGAGAGATCTTCCTGCATCCAGTGCTGTGGTCTGTCACAATGGTCATCACCACTAGAAGAGACAGAGACAATGACTAAGTACACTCAGTAATGAAAAGAGGCAAGGTTTCACTAACATATTAATGACTTTTGATTAATGATTACCATCTTCAGCAGCAGTGCAAGTAAAATATCATCCCAAACTAGAAAATGAAGGCGAAGAAGCTGAATAAATACTTGGGGAATGCTGCAGAATGATGTTTAAAGTTGGAACGGGTTGAATTAGTTGAAAAATGTACAAATTCGAAGGGGAAAAACGAAATTTTGGAAAATTTGGCGTGAATTTCAAAGGGGAAAATTTTGAATTTTTGGTAAGTGGGAAGTTGTGGAATAGGTAGACAAAAGATGAACAGTTTAAAAATGGAATAGATTGAGTTGGTTGAAAAATTTAGAAATTAGAAGTGAAAAATGATTTTTTTTTTAAATTTGCAGAAAATGTAAACGAGAAAATGTGAAATTTTTGAAATTGGCAATTTTGTGATTGTCGGAAATCTTCCCCAATGTAAATTGAATGTGCTGAATGATGTGAATTTCAAACTGGAACAACGTAAATGTGAAATGTTGAATGTGCCATTAAGAATGAATGGGGAAACATTTGCCGTAAATTTGTGAATTTTGCAAAAAAAAGAACATTTTTGGAATAAAAAAAATGCAAGCACCCTTCGCGTGAATTTTTGGAATATGTCGAAATTGGAGTTGAGTGAATCGGATGAGGCGGCTCGGTGGCGCACTGGGTAGCACGTCCGCCTCACAGTTAGGAGGGTGCGGGTTCAATTCCACCTCCGGCCCTCCCTGTGTGGAGTTTGCATGTTCTCCCCGGGCCTGCGTGGGTTTTCTCCGGGCACTCCGGTTTCCTCCCACATCCCAAAAACATGCTTGGTAGGCCGATTGAAGACTCCAAATTGTCCCTAAGTGTGAGTGCGAGTGCAAATGGTTGTTTGTCTCTGTGTGCCCTGCGATTGGCTGGCGACCGGTTCAGGGTGTCCCCCGCCTACTGCCCGATAAGGGCTGGGATAGGCTCCAGCACTCCCGTGACCCCCGTGGGGACTAAGCGGTTCAGAAAATGGATGGATGGATGAATCGGATGATATATGTATGTGGAAGGAGTAGCAGGACAAAAAAGTGAGGAGAATAAAATAGAAGAACTAGAAAATGCAATTGCTGAATAAATACTTGGGGAATGCTGCAGAATTATGTTTCAAGTTGGAACGGGTTGAATTGGTTGAAAAATTTAGAAATTAGAAGAAAAAAATGAAATTTTGGAGAATTTGGCATAAATTTCAAAACTGAAAATTTGGAATTTTCGGTAAGTGGGAAGTTGTGGAATAGGTAGGCAAAAGATGAACAGTTGAAAGTTGGAACGGGTTGAATCGGTCGTAAAATGTAGAAATTAGAGTTGAAAAACAAAGTTTTGGAGAATTTGGCGTTAATTTCAAATTTCAAAAATGAAAATGGAATTTTTGGTAAGTGTGAATTTGTTGAATAGGTAGGCAGAAGATGAACAGTTAGAAGTTGGAACGGGTTTAATTGGTTAATAAATTTAGAAATTATGAGTGAAAAACGAAATTTTGGAGAATTTGGCGTGAATTTCAAAATTGAAAATTTTGAATTTTTGGTAAATTGAAAGTTGTGGAATAGGTATGCTAACGATGAACAGTTGAAAGTTCGAACGAGTTGAATCGGTTGAAAATGTAGAAATTAGAAGTGAAAAATGAAATTTTGCGAAATTGTTTGCAAATTTTAAACGTGAAAACGTGAAATGTTTGAATTTAGCAATTTTGGGAATGTCCCCAATGTGATTTGAATGTGGTGAATGATGTGAATTTCGAACTGGAAGGATGTAAATGCTTTGGAATGGGTTGAATCGGTTGAAAAATGTAGATAAAATAATTGTAAAAGGAAATTTTATCAAATTTTGCGCAAGTTTTAAATGTGAAAATGTGAAATTCTTGAATTTGGCAAGATTTGGAATGTCCCCAATGTGATTTGAATGTGCTGAATGATGTGAATTTCAAACTGGAATGACGTAAATGTGAAATGTTGAATCTGCCATTAAGAATGAATGGGGAAAAATTTGTTGGAAATTTGTGAATTTTGTGAAAACGGAAAATTTTTGGAACGAAAAAAATGTAATCAACGGTTGATATTATAATATTTATATATTTATAATATTATAATATTTGGAATAAGTCATAAGTGGAACGGAGTAAATGGGTTGAAGTATGTGGAACGAGTTAAGCATCAAAAAAGTGGAGGGAATAAGGAGAAAAATAATAAAGGACAGGAATAACAATTGTGTGAAGGCGAAGTAAATTTCAAAATTGAAAATTTGGAATTTTTGGTAAGTTGAAAGTTGTGGAATACGTAGGCTAAAGATGAACAGTTGAAAGTTGGAACGGGTTGAATCGGTTGAAAAATGTAGAAGTTAGGGCGAATGTTAAATCCCCGTAGAGAATGAATGGGAATTTAAAAAAAAAATTGCGGCAAACATTTTTGAAATTTGGAACGAAATGAAAAATACAGGTTCATGAGGTTCACTTTGGATTTCAAAAGTTGAAACTGGTTGAATCGGACAAAAATTTTAGAAGTTAGAGCAAATGCTGAATCCCCATTGAGAATGAATGGGAATTTTAAAAAAAAATGGCGCAAAACATTTTAGAAATTTGGAACAAAACGAAATATGCGTGTTCAGGAGGTTCACTTTTGGGGTTCAAATGTTGAAAAGGGTTGAATCGGACAAAAACTGTAAAAGTTAGAGCAAATTTAGCTATTTAGGGCACTTCGTGTTGAAATAAGGTCACTTCCGGTTTATTTGGGCCACTTCCGGTTTATTTATGGTCACTTCCGGTTTGAAAAGGTCACTTCTGGTTCATTTGGGTCACTTCCGGTTTGACTTGGGGCACTTCTGGTTTCATTTAGGTCACTTCAGGTTCAATTTAGGGCACTTCCAGTTTAGCTCGGGTCACTTCCGGTTAATTTGGGGTCACTTCTGGTTTAAAAAAGACACTTCCAGTTTTGCTGAGGTCACTTCTGTTTATTTGGAGTCACTTCCGGTTTATCTGAGGTCACTTCTGGTTTATTTGGGGTCACTTCCGGTTTGATTTGGGGCACTTCCGGTTCATTCTGAGTTCATTCGGGGGCACTTCAGGGTCAGTCCAAGATGGCCGCCACACTGGAAGTGGGGGTCAAGGTGAATTGTGTAAGCATAGTGGAAGTGGGGGTGAAGGGGGTGAATATGGTAAGCATAAGGTGAACAAAGTTAATAAAGTTGGAATGGGTTGAATGGGTTGAAAAATAAAAATGAGAAGGGGAAAACTAAATTTTGGAAAATTTGGTGTGAATTTCAAAATTGGAAATTTTTGGTAAGTGGGAAGGTGTGGAATAGGTAGGCAAAAGATGAACAGTTGAAAGATGGAACGAGTTGAATCCGTTGAAAAATGTGGAAATTGTAAGTAAAAAAAAATATTTGAGTTGAGTTGAAAGAATCGGACAAATCTTAGAAATACTACGGAGGTGAAATACGCAGTTCTAGTTATTATATATTTTCGAAAGGAGAGGGTTTGGTCAAATATAACACAGATTGGTTACAGTATCACTTTGGGTGATAGTACATTTATCCATAGTTACAGTGGTTTCCTTAAATAGGTGGTGATAACGAGCAGGACCAATTATCAACATCTTGGTTTCATCCGGGTTAAAGCGTAAAAAAAGAGGAGGATCATAAGACACATAGCAAATAAAGCATTGAGTAAGAAATCCATCCATTTTCTATACCGCTTGTCCCCACAGGGGTCGCGGGCGTGCTGGAGCCAATCCCAGCCATCATCGGGCAGTAGGCGGGGGACACCCTGAACCAGTTACCAGCCAATCGCAGGGCTCACAGAGACAAACAACCATCCGCACTCACACCTAGGGGCAATTTGGAGTTCTCAATCGGCCTACCAAGCATGTTTTGGGGATGTGGGAGGAAACATGAGTGCCAGTGAAAAACCCACGCAGACACGGGGAGAACATGCAAACTCCAAACAGGGAGGGCCCGGAGGTGGAATTGCAACCGCACCCTCCTAACTGCGAGGCAGACCAGTGCGAGACCGTACCACCTAAGTAAGAAATAAATAACAATAATTATAAATAATTGTCCGGTAATAAATAAAGTATTTAAGGTAACTTGGGTATGCCAATCAAGTGACCTCCCTTTTTTGTCACCGTTCCTATCAGCTCCTTCCCCCAATCGAAGAGTTATATAGTTTGATGGCATGAGGAACAAAGGAGTTCTGCAGTCTGTTGGTCCGCCACTTGGAAAGGAGCAGTCTTTGACTGAACGAGCTCCTCTGAGCAATGATGATGGTGTGGAAAAGGTGGCTGACATTGTCTATAATGTCCCGCAGTTTGTTCAGTTCCTCAACTCAGCCATCGCCCCCAGAAAGCCCAGCTCCTTGACGATCACAGAGCCTGACCCGTTCGTCCAATCTGGAAGCGTCCTTCTTGGATGTGCTACTTCCCCAGCACACCACGGTGTAGAAGAGGCCACTAGCAACCACAGACTCGAACATCAGCCGCGGCGGCACTTCAGATCCGTGAGGAGAAGGTGTGTCAGATGTTCCGGAGACAGAAGGTCAGGAAGGCACCAGGCCCAGATGGCGTGTCCCCCTCCTGACTGAAAGTCTGTGCTGAACAGCTGACACCCACCTTTGCACGTATCTTCAACCGTTCCCTGGACCTGTGTGACGTGCCCTCGTGCTTCAAAAGCTCCACCATCGTACCAAGAAGCCCGCCATCACAGGACTGAATGATTACAGACCCGTCGCCCTAACATCTGTGGTCATGAAATCCTTTTAGAGGCTAGTGTTGAGCCACCTGAAGGACACAGGCCCCCTGCTCGACCCACTGCAGTTTGCCTACCGGGCAAACAGGTCAGTGGACGATGCGGTCAACATGTGACTGCACTACATCCTGCGCCACCTAGACACCCCAGGGATGTACGCCAGGATCCTGTTTGTGGACTTCAGCTCACTATTCAACTCCATCGCTCCCGATATCCTCCACCAGAAGCTCATCGAGCTCACGGTGCCTGCCTCCACCTGTCAGTGGATCACCAGCTTCCTGATCAATAGGAGACAGCATGTGAGGCTGGGGAGCATCACATCCGACACCCGGACCACCAGCACTGGCGTGCCCCACGGGTGCTTACTGTCCCCATTGCTCTTCTCTCGCTACACCAACGAATGCTCCTAGGCGACTCTTCTGTGAAGCTCCTGAAGTATGCGGACGACATTACTCTCATCGGACTGATCCGGGACGGTGACGAGAATGCGTACAGACAGGAAGTGGAGCGGCTGGTCCACTGGTCCAGCCAAAACCACCTGGATCTGAACCCGCTCAAGACCATGGAGATGACAGTGGACATCAGGAGAAACCCTTCGCCACTTCCACCCCTCACCATCCTCAGTAATGCTATTCCCACCACAGACACCTTCAAGTTCCTGGGATCCACAATCTCCCGGGATCTGAAATGGACCGGCCACATAGACTCTGTCCGGAAGAAGGCCCGGCAGAGGTTGTACTTTCTGAGACAGCTCAGGAAGTTCAACCTGCCACAGGAGCTGCTGAAGACCTTCTACACTGCCATCATCAAGTCTATCCTCTGCACCTCTATCACTGTCTGGTTTGGATCGGCCACCAAACAAGACAAGCACAGACTGCAACGGACAATCAGGTCTGCGGAAATAATAATCTGGACCAATCTCCCATCTATCCAAGACTTGTACCTGTCCAGGACCAGGAAATGTGCAAGTAACATCTCTGCACACCCTTCTCACCGAGGTCACAGTATGTTCAAACTACTCCGGTCCGGACGGCGTTACAGAGCGCTGTACGCCAAAACCAGCAGACACAGACTTCTTCCCCTAGGCCAGGGGTCGGCAACCTTTTTTATTCAAAGAGCCATTTGGGACCGCCCCCCAATGAAAAGAAAGCCCCCGGAGCCACAACCCATTTTGACATCATTATATATATTTTGCATGTATATATTATGCTATGTATAAAAAACTATTGCATTTATGAAACTGAAATCAACGAACTGCTGCAGAGAACACATAATTTTATTTCTGCATGTAACAAAAAGCATTTTACACTTGGTTGATGTTTAATTTCAAATAAATTGTTCATTATTATTAAAAAAAACAATTTTTTATGAACATTATATTACATTATGAACAATATATTACAGGGCTAACATTGCCCCTGAGTGGAAAGGAATGGAACACCATTATTAAAAAAAAATCAACAAATGTATTGACAGTGCAGCCTTATAATAAATGATCACATGAATTGGAATGCCTTCCGTCACTCCTCCCCCACCGTCTGTTGTCTTCCGGGTTAGAGCACGCTGGCGTCAGATTTGTTGACTGCCGCTTCTGTCCCGGACCGTGTCCGTTACTTGTTTTTCGTTTTCCCGTTTTCAGTGCACCCGTCTCTTTTATTTTTCTCGTGTTGTCTTTCGTCCACCTCGCACCCCCGCAGCTCCGCTCTCACCTATCTGTTTCCTCTCCCTCGGACTACCAACTACGTTAGCCAGCTAGCTAACAGCCAACTGGCCAAAACCACCACCGGACCCTCCTGCCTCCCGACTCGGAGCCTGTGGCCGCCTGCTGTGGACTCGACGGCAGCTCTGGCCCGGCTCTCTGGCCTTCCGTCCGGCGTCCTTGGGGGACGGGCTCCACTCCCTGCGGGCTCGCCAACTGTGGCTCTGCTATGTGCCGCCGTGGTGCGTTGGGGCCTGCCGTTCGAGCGGGTGCAGTCGAGGTCGACCGGCATCACCACCTGGTCCACTGCTGCTTCCACACGAGGCTGGGATCCTTCGCCGTCGCCGCTACATCTGACCAGCATTTCCCCGATGGCTCACCCATCTCCTCTTTTTGGACTACCAACCCCCCGTCACCCCCACCTCCCGTACTGGCAACCTCAACAACCTCCGCTCCCGCCCCTCCTGCTCCTCCATCCATCTCCTTCGCACTGCTGACCGATGTCTTGTTAACTATAACCTACTGTCTCTCCCCCCCCCCCTCCACTCTTTTTTATTCCATGTAAAAGCGACTTTGGGTTATTGAAAAGCGCTATATAAATTGAATGAATTATTAATTATTATTATTAAATAAAATACCCGGTGTCTATTTGAGTCCTCGTATTTAAGAAATAAAAATCCAAACTTACCCAACCCACTGAACAAAAAATGCAAACAGCCTGCAGTCACCTGTCCTCTTATTTATGAGATAAAAATCAAAACTTATCCAAATATTATCCACCAGCACTGAACGAACAATGCAAACCAAAAAAATGCGCAGTCTGCTTCTGTCCCATCGCGTGTACTGGAGCGTGCAGCCAGTTGTCCTCCTGAATTAAAAAAAAGGACTACTTCACTTAATATATAGTTATCACGCTGGTAGTGTGCTGGAAAAACGCCGGCTGCCAGACGTGAGGGACGCCAGGAATTCGAATGTCGCACATCGGCGGATGTGACGCATTTCGGGCGGTAAAAATATTGAAAACGTTTAATTTTAATGTTACAAGTTTACCATAATCTTCAAATTCAGAATTATATTTTAAAATGAACAAACTAAAATAAAATAATTTTTTTATAAAACTCATTATTTTCCAAAGTCACAGGGAGCCACAACAGAAGGATGAAAGAGCCACATGTGGCTCCGGAGCCATGGGTTGCCGACCCCTGCCCTAGGCTGTCGCTCTGATGAACTCACATAGACTCAGAGACATCACTGTGCAATAACATCACACTTAAATGTTGTTAGTTACCTGAATGTTGTCAGTCACTTAAATGTTGTACAGAGGCTGAGATCAACAACCGCAGTTATATTCCATGTTTGGCATGCACAAACGTGGTCAATAAAGCTGATTCTGATTCTGCTACTGATCAAAAGCTTGTTGCAAATGTTGAACTACATCTAACTTGGACTAAAGAACTACATCCTGGTCTGCATCTTCCTGTGCAGGTGGCTAGTGTGTGCCCAGTTTACCATCCAGCCACACCCCAAGACACGTGTTCAAGTCCACCGCCTCTACCGCACTACCCTCCAGTAGTACTGGCCTAGCCTTTGATTCAGACTTTCCAAAGTCTATGACCAGCTCCTTTGTCTTGTAGAAGTTGAGCTCCAGATGGTTGGTGCAGCACCAGGCGACAAAGGCCCCCACCAGACTCCTGTACTCCTCATTGTCATCCTTCATACACCCCACAATGGCTGTTTCATCCGCATACTTCTGTAAGTGACACAGCTCAGAATTGTCTGAGGTGTACAGGGTGAAGAAAACAGAGACCAGCACTGCATTCTGGGTGATGTCTCAGCCTGATGTACAGCGGCCTGCCTGTCAAAGATTCATGAATGGAGCAGGGCGACCTTGTGCAGCTTGGATCAGAGTTTATTGAAGGGAAGGTGGTAGTGGATAACAGAGACACAGGCGGGACAGAGGCTCACGATCAGCGGGCAGGAAACAAGTCCACTTGGACCAGGAACAGAGACAGGTAGTGGGCACTAACTGTGAGCCTACACACGAGACCGGTGGGAGTGCAAGAGCGGAACAGGAACGGAATGGGCAAACACAGACTGGAATTAACAGTAGACATCAACAAGGAGAAACACGCGGGCAGGGTTTAAATACAAACGTTAACAAGAGGGAGCAGGTGACATTCGTTACAGTGATTACGGAGGCGTGGCTGAGGGAAAGTTGCCAGCTGGGTAGCATGTGGCACGGGAACTGTAACCCTTTCCCTGGTAACAAGTTACCGTAATTTCCGGACTATAAGCCGCACCGGACAATAAACCGCACCAGCTAAAATTGGGGGATATTTTAGTGTTTTTCTTATATAAGCCGCACCGGACTATAAGTCGCACGTGCACACGCGTTTTTTACAAAGAAAGACCGTTCACAGAAAGCCTTTTTAAAGTTTTAATAACATACTTTAACATGTCTTTCTAAACATTGCCTGTGACGCAGCAGTAGTACCGCAGCAACACGGAAGTGTGCACGCGAGTTATTAACAAAGAAAGACTGGACACAGAAAGCTTTTTTAAAGTTTTAATAACATACCTTAACATTTCTTTCCAAACACTGCCCGTGAAGCGGCAGTAATACCGCAGCAACACGGAAGTAACACAAGACTAATAGGGCTGGATTAAAAAAAACATAAAAGTCACTGAGACGCGGCGGTAACACAGCAGCAACACGGTAGTACAGCACCAACAGGGCTCGTTAAAAAACATACCAGTAAAAGTAAAAAAAGAGCTTCATCGTCTTCATCTTCCTCCTATGCACTGAAACCATCAAAGTCTTCCTCCTCAGCGTCCGATTGGAATAGCGTTAGATATCCTTCGCCTGACACTTTCTCAGTCTCTCTTTCGTCGTCGCTTTTATGCATTTCTTCGAGTGTGATGAGGGTCTGTTCATGCTAATTTTATTCATGCGCGAAGCGCTAAATTACATTAAACTAGCGAGCGACACGTATAGCTCCAGAGTAGACGGGACCACGAAATAAAGAAAAGGGTGATGCAACACAATGTCATCAACATCGACTGCCTTTAGCTTAAAAGCGGCTTCATATGCATTTCTTTTGTCCCCCATAATGACAGTTTGTGTATAAAAGCTTCCTTTCAGTAATGTCCGTCTTGATCTCGTTCTGTCTCTTCTTTGTGTGAATTATACGCCACTATTCGCCTATCAAAACACAAACTAGCACGTCTTCTTCGGCGCATTATCTCTTCTTCGTCTGTCTCGCTCTTGCTTCCTGCTAGAGCGCCCCCTGGAGGCCGTAAAAATCCATAAATACGCCGCGCCGCCATTTAAGCTCTATTTCCCTCTTTGACAGCCAAATCAATTGCTTTTAACTTAAAAGCTGCATCAAATGCATTTCTTCGTGTGTTTTCCATGATGAGGGTGTGTGCGTGATCCGCGAAATGTTCAAAACACAAACTAGCACGTCTTCTTCGGCGCATTGTCTCTTCTTCGTCTGTCTCGCTCTTGCTTCCTGCTAGAGCGCCCCCTGGAGGCCGTAAAAAAACATAAATACGCCGCGCCGCCATTTAAGCCTCGGGGTTCAAAGTAACCTTCTGAATAAAATGCATTAAAAGTTCACGTTCATTACAACTTGTTTTTGGTGAGCAAAATGTCAGAATAATTGAATTTAAATGCTGATTGATTGGGTTTTAATACAATGCAGATGGTCCAAACAGCGCCACTGCTTTGTGTAATCTGAGTCACATGGCAGAGTAAGAGAAAGGGTTTAGAGCCCTTTGACGCAGGTCACCTAGCGTGCATTCCTACTAAAGCTCATAATAGTCACAAGCAACACAGCCAGAATAAGCAGCAGCCATAGTAGTGTTTCAAAATAGTATTTTTGTTGTTGTTTTTTTCTTCAAGATACCGCAGTGTATAAAAGTGATCAAGTCATCACAAAAATCACGAAAAAAATCCTTATATAAGCCGCACCTGACCATAAGCCGCAGGGTTCAAAATTTTGGAAAAAAGTCGCGGTTTATAGTCCGGAATTTACGGTACTTTTATTCAGTAATTGAGTTAATAAATCTTACTTTTTTGAATTAGTGAGTACCCAACACTGTAATTTAAGGGCTATTAATAATTTGTGATATAGCCTACCTTTTACGTTTTTTAGCTTTCTTTTTAGGTTAGTTTTCTGCCTTCCCTTGTGCTTGCTTTGCTTATAGGCTACAATTTATAATTCTGTCTGAACTCGACAAACATGAGATATCATTTTAAGATTGTGCAGTGCAAAAAGACTCTTACAAGTTCAGTTATTAGGTCTACTTATTTCTCTTCAGCTCAGTGGACTAGTGGTAGAGTGTCTTCCCTGAGACTGGAAGGTTGTGGGTTCAAACCCCGGCCGGGTCATACCAAAAACTATAAAAATGGGACCCATTGCCTCCCTGCTTGGCACTCAGCATTAAGGGTTGGAATTGGGGGGGTTAGATCACCAACTGATTCCCGAGCGCGGCACCGCTGCTGCTCACAGCTCCCCTCTCCCCCAGGGGATGGATTAAAATCACACGGGGATGGGTTAAATGCAGAGGACAAATTTCACCACACCCAGGTGTGTGTGACGATCATTGGGACTTTAACTTTTTTTAACGTTGGGCCGTAATTAGCTAATGGAATGTCCATATCTCAAGCTAGTTTCATAGACGATCATTTGCCATTTGCTAGTGCAACTATATTTCATGACAACTGTATTTTGTGTCATAACTGAAAGTGTGCCAAGCATAGAATTTGTGGGATACCAGGAGCTATTCGTTCCTTTCTTGAAAGCCAACTTAATGTCCTTTATGACCAGCTCAGATGCCTTGTGGTATGAGTGTCCGCCCTGAGACTGGGAGGTCGTGGGTTCGATCCCCGGCCGAGTCCTACCAAAAGACTATAAAATGGAACCCGATGCCTCCCTGTTTGACACTCAGCATTAAGGGTTGGATTGAGAATGCTGTGAGGAGCTGCGCCCCACAGTCATTATTAGCAATGTACAGCTTCTACTATGGAAGCTTGTCTGAGGACGACCTAACTAAAATTAGAGTTATCACATTATTATTTATTATTATTATGCATTCAATTATTTCATACATTATTATATTTACAATAATGACATAGCATGTAAAGTCATACATTTAAATTTATAATTCTTGGAGGGTACGCCGATACGTACGAACCCGGGCCTCACAATTTTCTTGCGTCAACTTATGAACCAATTTTCAACTTCCGAATCGACAAACCAGCTACCCCTTTCTTTCAGTGGACGGTGAGGCACATGTTCATGGTACACCTCCTTAGGGCCCGAGGCAAAAATATGTCAAGGGGCCCCCCTAACTAAAGTCATCTCCCTGAAGACCAGAGAAACAAAATTTGACTGACTCAAATTAAATTTAATGTGAAAAAAATGGACAATTACTCAGTTTTAAATAATCAGTTGCTCCACCTCCTACTCAGTAGCAGCATCTACACAAGTGTCCAAATACGACAGGGGTGTCCAAACTTTTTGCAAGGAGGGCCAGATTTGATCAAGTGAAGGGGCCCGGGGGCCAATAGTTTTTTCAGGACATTTTTTAACTACAAAAATTTCATGCAAATACACACTGTTATAAAACAAATGTCATTGTCCCAATTGTCTTTATTTTTTTAATGACAAAATAACCAAATATAAGCCACTCAGGCAGATGTGAACAACTCTTAAAACACAAATTCTGCCTTTCATTCATATCTGAAGAGTCAGATAACATTGGACAAACTGTATGAAATACCTTAAATTTACATGAGTTTAAAATTATTTTTGCCTCATGAACATTTTAAACGGGAGTTATAAGTAATGCAAAGTTGTCTGTTATTATTAAAACTTAAAACAAGTGAATTTTGCTCTTGCTCTTACAATATCTTTCAGAAAGTAATAGTTTGCGTCATGTCTACAGGTTCATAACATCAACAGTATTAACATGGCCACTTTGTAGCTTGCTTTAGTAATATTTACTTTTGACTCGCAGCCCCGCGTCAAGAATTGCTGTTGTGATGCCATTTCAGCTTGGAGCTGCTTCACTATATCAGCGCAGTCGTATGTGTTACCATGATTAGTCTGATAGTGTCTCTTTAGGTTGAAATCCTTAAACAAGGCAAATATCTTCCAAATTACAAATTAACACACTTGCCTTGATTTTCAGTGAGGAAGTATCGTAATTCTCATTTCTCTTGAAAGTGACGGCCCTCAATGTCAACTTTCCTCGTTTTCTTTGCAGCCGCCATGGGAGAAATGAGCGGAGAGGGGTGGCGCTGCCACCCTTTGGAAATAGGAGAAATTACAGTTTCCAGTTTCATGATTTTTTTATTCAGTTTGACAGTGCAGGCGGGCCATAAATAATATATTATAAGACCGAAGCTGTGGGCCGTATGAAATCTGACCGGGGGCCGGATTTGGCCGCGGGCCGGACTTTGGACATGCCTGAAATACGACAACAACAAATACAACTTTATTCAACAAAACATCGGGAGACAGTCAGATTGCTCCTCATTGCAGCATCCAATCATGCAGTCTGTCAGTCAGTCTCGCACACACGCACGCGCACTACTCTATTACCAAGCATCTCAAGCTGACTTACAACAGGGGTGTCCAAACTTTTTGCAAGGAGGGCCAGATTTGATAAAGTGAAGGGGCCCAGGGGCCAATGGTTTTTTCGGACATTTTTTAACTACACAAATTTCATGCAAATACTGTTATAAAACAAATTTCATTGTCCCAATTGTCTTTATTTTTTAAATGACAAAATAACCAAATATAAGCCACTCAGGCAGATGTGAACAACTCTAAAAACACAAATTCTGCCTTTCATTCATATCTGAAGAGTCAGATAACATTGAACAAACTGTATGAAATACCTTAAATTTACATGAGTTTAAATTTATTTTTGCCTCATGAGCATTTTAAACAGGAGTTATAAGTAATGCAAAGTTGTCTGTTATTATTAAAACTTAAAACAAGTGAATTTTGCTCTTGTCATTTATAATATCTTTCAGAAAGTAATAGTTTTTGTCACGTCTACAGGTTCATAACATCAACAGTACTAACATGGCCACTTCGAACTATTTAATATTAAGTAATATTTACTTTTGATTTACTTTTGACTCACAGCCCCGCGTGAAGAATCGCTGTTGTCATGCCAGTTCAGCCTGGAGCTGCTTCACTTTATCAGCGCGGTCACTCCCTGTTTGCTTGTCGTATGTGTTAGCATGTTTAGTTTGATAGTGTCTCTTTAGGTTGAAATGCTTAAACAAGGCAACCGTCTCTTTAGAAATTAGACAAACACAATTGCCTTGATTTTCAGTGAAGAAGTATTGTAATTCCCATTTCTCTTGAAAGCGAAGGCCCTCAATGTCAACTTTCCTCGTTTTCTTTGCAGTCGCCATGGCAGAAATGAGCGGAGAGGGGTGGTGCTGCCACCTTTTGGTAATAGAAGGAATTACAGTTTCAAGTTTCTTTTTTTTTGTATTCAGTTTGACAATACAGGCGGGCCATAAATAATACATTATAAGACTGAAGCTGCGGGCTGTATGAAATCTGATTGGGGACCGTATTTGGCCCGCGAGCCGGACTTTGGAAATGCCTGACTTAGAATGTCACTGAATCAGTCGATCAGTGACACACAATGATCCAACATGAATATACAGCAAAGGTGTTTTTCTTCTTTTGTAATATTATGGTGATGAAGGTGATATAAAATTTGGTCATTTGTTGTGCTTACAATACATACTTCCGGGTCGCGGGCATGCTGAAGCCTATCCCAGTTGTCATCGGGCAGTGGGCGGGGGACACCCTGAACCGGTTGGCAGCCAGTCGCAGGGCACACAGAGACGAACAACTATCCGCACTGGCACTCACACCTAGGGGCAATTTGGAGTGCTCAATCGGCCTGCCAAGCATGTTTTTGGGATGTGGGAGGAAACCGGTGTGCCCGGAGAAAACCCACGCTGGCACAGGGAGAACATGCAAACTCCACACAGAGGCTGGGTTATACCAACAAAGATAAATTTACATATATGCTAATCAGAGATGAGCAAAACCATGTTCAAAATTTGTTAATCCTGTTTTAAAATTAAGCAGAGCTCTGTTGAACCATTGAAGGAATGGGGTCGAGATACAAAAAGTCCTGCCTAGCTACAAAAACAGATATGCTCAAACCTCATCGAAGTACATAAGCAGACAAGTATATTCACATATTAAATCAATAAAATAAACATTTTAAGCATATAATTATACATACACACCAAATCAATAAAGAAGACATAACTAGACATTTTTGATAGGGGGTAATGACAAAGGTTTTTATAACTTTATGATCTGATATGTATTTCTGAGCACTTTGAAATAACAAATGTTTTTTGATATATTGCCTGAATAGCTTAAATGACCCTTAAGGAACTGTTTAATGCATGCCTGATGATTTTCTAAACCACGGACACTGCCAAAGTCGTCTAAAAATGTTCAGTACTTGGTTATATCTGATGTTTTGACTAATGGTAGACGCCAGTTTTCGATTACTACTGAACGTTCTGGACAGAAGGAAATATTTTGCTTAACAAAGAAAATATATGGTTGGAAGCATGATTAAACTAAGAATATGATGACGTCAGCAAGTACATGGAGTATCAAAAGAACAAACAAACAAAAACATGGTAAGTGGTGAGTACAAACTTTGCATAGTCAGGGAACATTAATAAATTGATGATGTCACAGCCAAAAGCTCACATAATTCCGTACAAAATGACAAAATTGAAAGAATGATGAATGGATGAGGTGCGACAGTGTATGTGCAAGAATGGAGTAGAATGTTTACAGGAAGGTCACTTGGAGATAAAACCAGCAGATGCCAGAGGGAGACAGCCAAGAACCCGGCCAAAGATGATCGTCAAGGCTGAAAGACGGAAAGGAAAACAACAGCCCCCACACACATCGAATCGCCCATAATCAGCACCCAACCCCATGGAACCAGCTCTCACCAAACCAGCACCCACTCCCATGGAATCAAAATCTCCTGCGAACTTGCCACACCCCTGACTCATCACCCATCAAACTCGGTCCACACTGGCATGTGCAACTGAATATAAGCTGACCAAAGAACCTTGAACGTTGCTTTTTCTGAATGGAGACTTTCTGCTCTTGAGCATGGTCGCACGAAAGGCCCAGCGCTGTATTGTACTTTCCTGAAAACAGAGCTTTCTTAACAAGAATTGTGATTGAACTCAACCAACGTGTTTAAGTCTAATTTCTGCTTCAGTGTCTTAGCATTTTCCTAAATCTGAAGAAATAAAACGAGCACGCAGTGAGTAAATTGGATAACAGGTGATTGGCAATGGCTTTTGCTGTGAGGCGTTGATAGCGCGCTCCCTAAATTGTGGACCAAAACTCCAACACCATCTAAAATTAATCTCAGTTCCATAAAACTTATTTAAATTTTGTCACGGAAGGAACAGGCAGAAACAAGGAACAAGCTGGTACTGTCTGCCACCCGGCAACGGCTCCCTCCTTTCAGTCAATGCGTGTGCGATCTTGCAGCAGGGGATGTTCACAGGGGTATACTTTGGAACACCACTGGCCATACACCGTCGCAAGCTCTACGATCTGCATACCTTTGCCTTTATGATTTCCAGTTTCATATTTATAGTCTTAGGAGACATACTGTTTTGACACTGCTAACGTGCCGAGCAGGGGCGGATCTAAGATTCTAGGAGATCAGGGGCTTAGCCCAGATGCCGATTTATGTTTTCTGTCTATTTTGCTGACTCGCACATAAAAAAAATTATTTTTGTACTTCAACTTACCACCAGTTCAAAGCAGAGAAAGGCACGGAGAACCGTCTTGTATCAGTGGCGGCGCGCCCAATACGCGCACTACAAGTGTTAGGCCTCGTGTGACGCGCGTGACGTCATTATTGATTCTGTCGTGTGTTGTAGACTAGTAGCTCTGCATGGCTTGCAGCAGTGTGTCGTAGACTCGTAGCGGCAAAGATGTTGCAGCATTTTAAATCGGGGAATGAAAAAAGAAAGGTGTTTATGACAATGAACAAAGAAGGCAGTCAGGTAAGGAAGGCAACGTAACCTCTTTCTTTAGATGGATAGGCTGCCCATTGCCTTTGTTCTGTGGTTAATTTCGTATGGAACATGAGGGAAAATCTTGCACAATGCCGAGTTAAAACATGTCCAGGTCTTCGATACAGTCAGTACGCAAATGCGTTGTAAACTAGGGTTCATTGTTAATGTTTTACTCTTGTTTTGAGAACCACCAGCTGACTAGTGTTTTGTTTAGCCTCTGCAACCTAAGTCTGTGCATTTGAATCAACAGAGGAGAAAGTGTGAGAGAGGAAAGGGTGTTTTGTTGTCAACGTTTTACTGTTGTTTCCAAAGTTGTAGTAGTTAGACTTAGACAAACTTTATTGTCATTTTGTCTACACAGGGTGCATACAAAACGAAATTTCGTTGCATACAGCTTTCAACAATGTAGTGATATTGCGGTTGAATAAAAGTAACATTCTATATAAAAATATAAAATAAAATAAGATAAGTATAAAGTGCAGCAGTGATAAAGTATGTAACAGTGCAGGAAACAAAACAGTATTTACAAAGTGTGCAGAGGAATGCTAACCCAGGTTGCGTACTTTTAAATTAACATGGATTATAAAGGTTCAGCAAGGTTGGCAGTGCGAGATAGTGGTTGCAGTATGATAATGTACAGATTCTGTGTATGTGTGATGCAGAGACCAGTTTAGAGTTCAGCAGTTGAGAACCATCAGCTGACTAGCCATTCGTTTAGCCAATGAAACGTCACTGCAAACGAAACAACGGAGGAGGGAGTGTGAGAGAGAGGAAGGGGTAGTGTGTGTGTATGCGTGCGTGTGTGTGTTTGTGTGTGTGTGTGCTTCTATTAATGGCTGGCCTGTCAAATAATCCTCTCTGAATAAACTGGACACCAGCTAGCATAGGCTAGAAGAAGGGAGGCTGGAGTCTGGACAACCTGGCTAAGCTTAGCGCAGTTCATGTCCATGCAGTGGTGAGCTGTGCATGTCACATGTGCAATGAGTGCAGGGAGCATGCATCCATCTATAAATTAAGAGTCCACATGCATCTCTCACCAGGTCTCCTCAGTGCGGACCCTGCGGTGCTTTTTGCCTCGCCGCCTGTGCTTCTTGTTTATGCAGACAGGGGTTTCACGTGCAATCCCGGCTGATGCTGACAGACAGAAAAACAACAACATATGTTGTCATCAAAAAGCCATGAACACATTCTTTATCTTAAAATGGCTTCCTTTAATTAGAATCCCGTGGTGGATTTGTGTGAGTTTAAACTCTTTGTTTTTGTTCTGAAAAACAAAGGTTGGTGGCCTCGACTTTGTTGCTTCTTTGTTATCTTTTTCGTCATCGTCTTTGTTGTCATCTACTTCGTTGTGTCATCATCTACTACTCTGTTTATAAAAGCACGAAGATGAATCAGCCGGAAGTAGCCATGGCAACTTACTTTGAAGAATAACATCAATAAGGAACACCCGAAACCACTAGGATTGTACCTTTGGCTAAAGATGTCAGATTACAGTTCAGGTAAAATAAAAACAATAGCATAGTTATTTGCTGATGTTTTACCATCCTTATCCTGCAGTCGACGACTAAGCACTCCCCTCGCCCGTATCAAAATGTTCACCTCTTTACTACACTGATAGCCCCCCAAAAACATCGGCTAAACAGCAACGCCGTGAAAGGTGAACCACAATATACCAAGGGAACACTGTACAAGTGGAAGTGACATCAATGAGTGTCAAATGAACGTGTATTTTTGTGGTCGTGCAGCTCTTAAGCACTTAGCATGTTGACCTGCTCATGACCACATTAAATGCACGAGTGAATGAACATTGACTTCTGTAACCAGCACCCGATCCATTATACTTTACCTATGAGCATTGTGGATCCCAAGCGGGGCTGACAGTTATCCTCTACCTAAGCTCAACAGACTTGAGAGACAGTCCGACTTCTCTGGTGGTTCCTAGTGGCACCGGGTAAGAACTGGGTCACGGTCTGAGCTGGTGAGTGGGGTGCGCTGTCGGAGCAGCTGACGCTCTATTCTCAGCCTGTCAGACCTTCCCCTCTTTAACTCACGGCATGCCGTGGTGAACAGAGCATCTTTCCACACCGGCTCAGTGGTTTGTTTGTTCCATAACTTCTTGGGTTATTCTTGGTGGGCTGCTCTTGAAGAGATTGATCACAGCTGAGAACAGCTGCTGACACCAAACACTTTGGCACAACACCGGCATGAGCACTGGCCACGGAGTGAGAGAGAGAGCGAGAGAGAGACAGACAGAGAGAGAGAGAGCGAGAGAGAGAGAATAATAAGTAGACAGGTAATACATGCACGTTAGTGTAATTTGACCTCAAAACAGTTTAGCCTTTATACTTCATCTTTATTGATGGACTCCGGGTCCAAGTAAAACAAGACAAAATAAAAACCACAAGTTTGAGACAACAGACAGCACTCAAAAAGCCCAACACACAGGAATGAGCATGCTAAAGAGCAATTCTTAGTTTAAAAAGCATGCAATTATGTAGCCAATATTTTCAGAACATTCAAGTATGACCCATGAGTTGGGTGTAAACTGTAAGTTAGGGGTTCTGTGCATGGAGGTTGCTGATCACTGTCCAATTTTCAAAGTTTCAAAATCTTCTAAATATAAGAGAACAGTTAATTTAAAAAACACAGCTAAATTTAAGTCAGTGATCAGCAACCATCCATGGACCGATATCCTTCATTCTGTAGACCCACAAGAATCTTACACTCTGTATCTCTCAAGCTTATGACCTGTGTTTTCCCCTTAGATTGGTGTCTTCCAAACCTCATCATAACCCATTCAAACCATGGATAACGTCAGCATCATCAAATCTGTAAATACTAAACATAGAGTGTACAAAAAATATTTTCTTAGTCCAACACCATTTAATCATGCTCAATTGAAAAACTATATAAACAAATTAAATCATATTATTAGAGGAGCTAAAAAACATTACTACAACGAAGAGCTTTCTAAACATAAAAACGACATGACTATGTTGTGGAAAACAATTAACTGTATCCTCAACAAAAACAAAACATGCAAGAAACTATCTAAAGAATTCAACGCGAAAGGAGGGCTCATTTCTGACCCTCAGGAAATTGCAAACAATTTCAATAAATTTTTCTCAGAAGTTGGTCCTACTCTGGCCTCAAAGATCTCACATAGTAACCATAATCCCCTCCATCCATCCATCCATCCATCCATCCATCTTCTTCCGCTTATCCGGGGTCGGGTCGCGGGGGCAGCAGCTTCAGGAGGGACTCCCAGACTTCCCTCTCCCCAGCCACTTCATCCAGCCTCATCCCGGGGATCCCAAGGCGTTCCCAGCCAGCTGAGAGACGTAGTCTCTCCAGCGCGTCCTGGGTCGTCCCCGGGGTCTCCTACCGGTGGGACATGCCCGGAACACCTCCCCAGGGAGGCGTCCAGCAGGCATCCTGATGAGATGCCCGAGCCACCCTCATCTGGCTCCTCTCAACGTGGAGGAGTAGCGACTCTACTCCGAGGTCTCTGCGGATGACCGAGCTTCTCACCCTATCTCTAAGGGAGAGCCCGGACATCCTGCGGAGAAAACTCATTTCGGCCGCTTGTATCCGGGATCTCGTTCTTTCGGTCACGACCCATAGCTCGTGACCATAGGTGAGGGTAGGAGCATAAATCGACCGGTAAATTGAGAGCTTTGCCTTTTGGCTCAGCTCTCTCTTCACCACGACGGACCGGTACAGAGTCCGCATTACTGCCGACGCTGCACCGATCCGCCTGTCGATCTCGCGCTCCATCCTCCCCTCACTCGTGAACAAGACCCCAAGATACTTAAACTCCTCCGCTTGGGGCAGGATCTCATCCCCGATCCGGAGAGGGCATTCCACCCTTTTCCGATCGAGGACCATGGACTCGGATTTGGAGGTGCTGACCCTCATCCCGACCGCTTCACACTCAGCTGCGAACCGCTCCAGTGAGAGCTGGAGGATCACGGCCTGAAGATGCCAACAGCACCACGTCGTCTGCAAAAAGCAGAGACGCGATGCTGAGGTCCCCAAACCGGACCCCTCACGCCTCGGCTGCGCCTAGAAATTCTGTCCATAAAAATTATGAACAGAATCTGTGACAAAGGGCAGCCTTGGCGGAGTCCAACCCTCACTGGGAACGAATCCGACTTACTGCCGGAAATGCGGACCAAACTCTAGCATCGGTGATACAGGGACCGAAACCGCCCTTATCAGTTGGCTCGGTACCCCGTACACCCGAAGCACCCCCCACAGAACCTCCTGAGGGACACGGTCGAACGCCTTCTCCAAGTCCACAAAACACATGTGGACTGGTTGGGCGAACTCCCATGCACCCTCGAGGATCCTGCTGAGGGTGAAGAGCTGGTCCACTGTTCCACGGCCAGGACGAAAGCCACACTGCTCCTCCTGAATCCGAGGTTCGACCTCCCGACGGACCCTCCTCTCCAGCACCCCTGAATAGACCTTACCAGGGAGGCTGAGGAGTGTAATTCCCCTGTAATTGGAACACACCCTCCGGTCCCCCTTCTTAAAGAGGGGAACCACCACCCCAGTCTGCCAATCCAGAGGCACTGTCCCCGATGTCCACGCAATGTTGTAGAGGCGTGTCAGCCATGACAGCCCCACAACATCCAGAGCCCTTAAGAACTCCGGGCAGATCTCATCCACCCCCGGGGCCTTGCCACCGAGGAGTTTTTTAACTACCTCAGTGACTTCGACCCCAGAGATTGGAGATTCCGCCTCAGAGTCCCAGGCCCTGCTTCCACAATGGAAGGCGTGTAGGTGGAATTGAGGAGGTCTTCGAAGTATTCTCCCCACCGACACACGACGTCCCGAGTCGAGGTCAGCAGCACGCCATCCCCACTGTAAACAGTGCTGACATTGCACTTCTTCCCCCTCCTGAGACGCCGGATGGTGGACCAGAATTTCCTCGAAGCCGTCCGGAAGGTATTCTCCATGGCCTCGCCAAACTCCTCCCACGCCCGGGTTTTTGCCTCAGCAACCGCCGAAGCCGCGTTCCGCTTGGCCATCCGGTACCTGTCAGCTGCCTCCGGAGTCCCGCAGGCCAAAACGGCCCGATAGGACTCCTTCTTCAGCTTGAAGAAGGACTGGTGTCCACCAGCGGGTTCGGGGATTGCTGCCACGACAGGCACCAATGACCTTACGGCCACAGCTCCGGTCGGCCGCCTCAACAACGGAGGCGCGGAACAAGGTCCACTCGGACTCAATGTCCCCTGCCTCCCCCGGGACGTGGGAAAAGCTCTGCCGGAGGTGGGAGTTGAAGCTCTTCCTGACAGGGGATTCTGCCAGACGTTCCCAGCAAACCCTCACAGAGCGTTTGGGTCTGCCAGGTCGGACAGGCATCTTCCCCCACCATCGGAGCCAACCCACCACCAGGTGGTGATCAGTTGACAGCTCCGCCCCTCTCTTCGCCCGAGTGTCCAAAACATGCGGCCGCAAATCCGATGACACGACTACAAAGTCGATCATCCAACTGCGGCCTAGGGTGTCCTGGTGCCAAGTGCACACATGGACACCCTTATGTTTGAACATGGTGTTCATTATAGAAAATCCGTGTCGAGCACAGAAGTCCAATAATAGAACACCGCTCGGGTTCAGATCGGGGGGGGGGCCGTTCCTCCCAATCACGCCCTTCCAGGTCTCACTGTCATTGCCCACGTGAGCATTGAAGTCACCCAGTAGAACGATGGAGTCCCCAGAAGGAGCGCTCTCCAGCACTTCCCTCCAGGGACCCCAAGAAGGGTGGGTACTCTGAGCTGCCGTTTGGTGCATAGACACAAACAACAGTCAGGACCCGTCCCCCAACACGAAGGCGGAGGGAGGCTACCCTCTCGTTCACCGGGGTGAACCCCAATGTGCAGGTGCCCAGCCGGGGCGCAATAAGTATACCCACACCTGCTCGACGCCTCTCACCGTGGGCAACTCCAGAGTGGAAGAGAGTCCAGCCCCTCTCGAGAGGGCTTGCACCGGAACCCAAACTGTGCGTGGAGGCAAGTCCGACTATGTCTAGTCAGAACTTTTCTGCCTTGGACACCAGCTCGGTCGGGCTCCTTTCCAGCCAGAGCGGTGACATTCCATGTCCCAAGAGCCAGCTTCTGTAGCCGGGGATCAGACCGCCAAGGTCCCTGCCTTTGGCCGCCGCCCAGCTTACACTGCACCCGACCCCTTTGGCCCCTCCCACAGGTGGTGAGCCCATGGGAAGGGGGACCCACGTTTCCTTTTCGGGCTGGGCCGGCGGCCCCATGGCGAAGGCCCGGCCACCAGACGCTCTCCTTCGAGCCCCGCCTCCAGGCCTGGCTCCAGAGGGGGGCCCCGGTGACCCGCGTCCGGGCGAGGGAAAACGAAATCCATTTGTTTTATTCATCATAAGGGGCTAGTGTGAGCCGTGCTTTGTCTGACCCCTCACCTAGGACCCATTTGCCATGGGTGACCCTACCAGGGGCGTGAAGCCCCAGACAACATGGCTCCTAGGATGATAGGGGCACGCAAACACCTCCACCACGATAAGGTGACGACTCACGGAGGGGCATAATCCCCTCGAATTCATGAATTCTCCTATCTTAGATCATATGAATCTCTCAGGTGTTTCTGGAGATGAGGTTCGGAAGACACTAGAGCAGGGGTCACCAACTCCGGTCCTCAAGGGCGCCAATCCAGCCTGTTTTAGGTGCAGCCCTGCAACAACACACCTGATTCAAATGATCAGCTCATCAGTAAGCTCTATTAAGGCTGATAGCGATCCTGATTATTTGAATCAGGTGTGTTGCAGGGGGGATACATCTAAAACAGGCTGGATTGGCGCCCTTGAGGACCGGAGTTGGTGACCCCTGCACTAGAGAGTCTGAAAGATTCTTCTCCAGGTTGTGACAATATTGACAGTAAATTATTGAAAACCATCCAGGAACATATTGTACAGCCTTTAACTCATAATTTCAACCTTTCATTAGACCAAGGAACAGTTCCTTCTGAACTAAAAATAGCCAAAAGTATCCCAATTCATAAAGATGATGACCCAGCCATTTTCAATCATTATAGGCCTATTTCTGCTTTGCCTGCTATATCAAAAATACCGTATTTATTCTTATTATCGCCCAGGGCGATAATTAGAGAAGGCTTATGTCCAACAGGGGGGGTGGGCGATTACACTTTTTGTCCGATCGCCAAGGGGCACCGAAATGGGCGATATGTATAGTTTCCTTATGTAGTATGCCAGTGGTTCTCAAAACTTTTCAGTGATGTTCCCCCTTTGAAATATTTTTTCAGCCATGTACCCCCTGACCAGCGCAACACATTTCTGGTCGAAAAGAAAGCGGTACAGGATTTTGCCATCAGTGTTCGATTTATTAAAGTTAAACAACTTGTAGCAATGTACCTGACAGACACATTTATGTTTCAAACAATGCATATAGAAACAAAAAAAGATAAACAGTAAACAGTGACCACCAAGAAGGCATAAACCCTTTCAAACTCTTTAGAGTAATCTTTCTTGCAATATTTCTTGCAAGGAAATAAAAATATACATAACTAAAATGTGTTCACAAAAATAAATTAACTTACTTATAAATAAATATCTTGTTTACAAAATAAATTGATAACTTAATAAATAAAGATTTGCTCATAAAAAATTATCAACTTTACCTCTTTGGGATAAAAAAAAAAACTTTTTTTTCTCTTAAATTGAATTGTTGCATTGAACATTTGATTTTGATTTGACAAGCATTGAACAGTCTTGAAGCTTGAATGAGTCTTTTGCACTCATACTACATTTTAGTGAGAAACATGGGCTTGTACCTCACTTTGTCATCCTTGGTGGCAGGGAGGCAAATGCTGTGATCAAGTTCTTCTCCAGGCTCAGTCTGTTTCTTTGCTTTGTTTTGATCACAGTCATTGAAGAGAAGGAGGTCTCACATAAATGTGGAGGCAAAGGGCAGCAGCTGCTCCAAAGCTTTCTGTCCCAGCTCAGGGTGCTCCTGCCTCACACACACCCAAAACTGTGTGAGAGTGGTGCGCAACTTCATCTGCAGGCCACGGTCAGATGCCACTTCCATCAGTTTTTCCTGGTGAGTGACAGGAAGCTTGCGTCTCTTTGCTTCAGACAAGAGAAATGGGTTTCTCACCCAATCCAGCTGTACAGATTTCTCCTCCATGTCAGCAAAGTAGCAATGAAAGCCCTTCATCAAGTTAGCCAAATGTCCCACTATGACTAACTTCACTGGAGCTGTCTCCACATCTTCATTGGAGAGAAAAGCATCCACCTGAAGAAAGCAGGTGAAATCCTCGTGACCACATGCCCTTTTCCACAGCTGTTTACTTCAGGAAACCACCCACCTTGTCATACAGGTTCAGGATACTGGTGTCCTTGCCCTGCAGAGACACAATCAGTTCGTTCAGTTTGCTGAATATATCTGCCAGATAGCAACGCTTTGCAAGCCAGTCCGTGTTCTCGAACAAGGTGGCATGGGGAGATCCGTGCTGTCAGAAAGGTGTGCACTTCAGCTCGTAACTCCAACAGCCTGTTGAGTATCTTCCCTCGAGAGAGCCAGCGCACTTCTGCATGCAGGAGGAGTTGCGTGTGTTCAGCTCCCAAGTTTTCACAGAGGCGGCGTAACAAACGTGCATTAAGTGGCCTTGACTTGATAAAGTTGATCACTTTGATGCTGTCGTTCAAAACATCATGCAACACGGGGCTCATTTTCTTGGACGCTAAGGCTTCCCTGTGAATCACACAGTGAGTCCACTTAATGTTGGGATTTTCCTTTTTAATCCGCGCAATGAGCCCTTTCGTACTGCCCGTCATTGATGCAGCCGCATCTGTACACACGCTGCTGCAGGATTTCCAGCCGATACCATTTTCAGAGAAAAATGCGTTAACGACATTAAAAATGTCCTCTCCGGTTGTTCTCACCTCCAGACTTTTGCAGAAAAGTATGTGTTCACAAATGTCGTCAGTCTCAATGTATCTCACAAAAACAACAAGCTGTGCATTTCCACTGACATCTGTGGATTCATCCAGCTGGAGTGAAAAAGAGTCGCCAGGTTTTCCCACAACTTGTTCGACAATGTCTGCACCCATTCTGTCTATTCTACGGCAAACGGTGTCATTAGACAAAGGCACAGTTTTTAATGTATCCGCAGATTTTTTGTCTAGTATAGTTTTGGCCAATACAACGGCGGCGGGGAGCAGCAGCTCTTCAGCTATGGTGAATGTTTTTTTGGCTTTAGCTACGAGTAAAGAAACCGCATAAGAAGCCTTCAGGGCTTTGGCTGATGTAGTGGAGGCTTTTCACATTGTGTCTTGGGATGACTTGAAGTCAGAACGTTTCCTCCTGAAGAACTCCGGTGGCTTACCAACATGGCATCCGTGTTTTGTGGTGAGATCCACTGGAGATGTGCCGGCTTCATGCTAGCGTTGGTTAATTTCTCCCCGCAAAAAAAGCACAGCGCTTTGGGTGGGTTACAACTTGTGGACGTAAATACCATCAAACAATAGTCTTCCATGTACTGTCGGTACTTCGTCGGCTCTGGTTTTGCTTTCATTTTTACTTGTTTCTCCGTGTTTTCAACAGCAGCATCGCTGCTACGCTTCAGCCACATCCCATGTTATAGTGTGTCATCAAGGCAACCACAGGTGACTGCTATTGGTTTGTGGAGAGTCCGTTTATTAAGGATTAAAATTGAATACTGAATATAAAACATACATTTGTATTTCATCAAACTTTTTATAACAAATTCTCAAGACAATCAGGCTTACTGTTTTTTTTTGTTTTTTTTAATACCGGTATATATTTTTGTAAAATCTCACGTACCCCCTGGAGTACCTCCACGTACCCCCAGGGGTACGCGTACCCCCATTTGAGAACCACTGCGCTAAAGGGCCAAACACGAGGGCAGGACATTTGTGATGCTGTTTTGAGTTGTAGATAAGCGAAAGGAATAAACACCACTCACCTGGTGTCAGTGTCTACTGATGGGGCACCCAGCATGACAGGAGCACAAAAGGGCTTTGTGAATTTGCTTCAAAAGTCACTGGATGAAGAGCTCATGACGTTTCACTGCATCCTCCACCAAGAAGCGCTGTGCGCACAAACTTTCCCCCCTGACTGTGTGGAAGTGATTAACATCTACGTCAATCTATCTAGATAGGAAGATAGTGAACAAAATAATTGCGAACGGGTTAAGCCACCGACAGTTTTGTTCATTGTTAGAAGAAGTTGACCATGCATATTCGGATCTCCTGCTGCACAACAAAGTCCGGTGGCTGCCAAGGGGAGAGGTGCTAAAATGCTTCGCTACCTGTCTGGAGCATGTGAAAACCTTCTTGGAAAGCAAAGGCCTCAGCTATCCTGAACTGGAAGATCTCAATTGGCTGAGTAAGTTCTACTTCATGGTGGATATGACAAGTCACTTGAACACGCTGAATAAAAATCTCCAAGGAAAGGGAAGCACAGCCCTGCAGATGCTGGAAGATGTTTTGGCATTTGGCGCAAGATGACAGTGTTCGCAAGAGATGCACAAAAAGGTACGCTCTCTTACTTTTCCTCCCTAAGAGAGTTCAAAGAAGCGAACAATCAAATAAATCATGATTATTTCCACCGTGCCATCATTACAATACAAGCTGCATTTGGAGAAAGATTCAGTGACTTCAGAAAGGAGAAGCCTACCCTCTCTTTCCCTGTCACACCGCTGGACATCGACCCATCCCTGCTGAACAGAGTTGCATTCACCGGAGTAAGTAAGCCTGATCTAGAAATTGAACTGGCCGACATAGCGGATAAAGATTTATGGGTAAATAAGTTCAAATCACTGACGGCGGATATTGAAGAAGTCGCCCGTCAGAAGGCTACACTCGTTAAAGAGCACAAATGGAGTGCTATGGAGAAACTCCCCCACCCCGACAAACTTGTTTTTGAAACATGGAGTGCCATTCCTGACACTTATATTAACATGAAGAAGTATGCATTTGGAGTCTTGTCCATCTTTGGCTCAACATACTTATGCGAGCAATTGTTCTCGAGAATGAACTTCATAAAGAACAAGCACCGTTCCTGCCTCGTAGATGAGAGCCTACAGGCCTGTATGAAGATCAAAGTCACATCCTACAGCCCTGACATAGGAAGATCTGCAGCGAAGTTCAGACACAGAAGTCACATTAAACAGGTAAGAATTAAATATAATTTGATAAACTATTACTTTTCCAGGATAAAAAAAATCTCTGAGCTGATGTAGATTTTTTTTTGTATGTTCAGGTGCTTCAGTTTATTGCTGGCTGAGCAAAAAACCCGAAGAGGAAGAGAGAGCACTGACATGGACTTGTCAAGGACGGTCCTAATTTTATGTTTAATTTTAAAGGTCAGCTAAATGTTTTATTATAAAGTGGGCTACTTTTTGTTGTATTCAGTGGTTATAACAGCCGAAGAGGACGAGAGAGCACTGACATGGACTTGTCAAGGACGGTCCTAATTTTGTGTTTATTTTTAAAGCCCAGCTAAATGTTTTATTTTAAAGTGGGCTACTTTTTGTTGTATTCAGTGTTTATAACAGCTAAAATAAAAAAAAAGATGAGAACTTTTAAAAGTTTACAAGTTCCGTTATTTTGTGCGGCTCCCTACAATTTGTTTTTGGCAGACGAGGGGGCAAAATGGCAAAAGAGTGTCCGCCCTGAGACTGGAAGGTTGTGGGTTCAAACCCCGGCCGGGTCATACCAAAGACTATAAAAATAGGACCCATTGCCTCCCTGCTTGGCACTCAGCATTAAAGGTTGGAATTGGGGGGTTAGATCACCAAATGATTCCCGAGCGCGGCACCGCTGCTGCTCACTGCTCCCTCTCCCCCAGGGGATGGATTAAAATCACACGGGGATGGGTTAAATGCAGAGGACAAATTTCACCACACCCAGATGTGCGTGTGACGATCATTGGGACTTTAACTTTAACTAATGGAGTCTCATTTCGGTCCCTGAAAATCAATCGCAATGGCAATATTGAGTGTGATAAGATGATTTTTCAAAAACCTACCTGGAACTGCCAGAAGATGCTGCGTGTGTGTCTGTGGTAGTATTGTCTGAGGGGGATGTACTCCACGCCATCTTTGCCGCCCATCAGGTAGCCCTCCACGTGTTTAAAGAACCACGGTTTGAAGTGCAGCCCGATTCTGTTGATCCGAAGGGAAACATCACAAAGATTTGTCAGTGCGATGGGAATGTAATTATTTATTTATTTTTATATAAAAATCCTATCTTGTTGGGCTCGGCGTGCTCGCTCATGCTACACGTCATGATGACGGCGGAGTCCAGCATGTAATGGATGTGTCATGTTCTGCCCTCTGGGAGGCGGTACAGGAGCCTGCGCTCCCGCACCACCAGACTTTCCAACAGCTTCGTACTCCAGGCTGTTAGGATCCTGAACTCGCTCCCCCTTCAGCGTAGCGTCCTGTTCTTGCTGTATGCTCACTGGCTCGGTTTTGCCCCTCATATTCAATGGGTTATTGGTCTGTTTTTATTCATCGCTCATTTTATTTTATTTATTATTTATTATTTATGGTTTGTGCCTTCTTGTTTTTGTTTTGTGTCGCCTACTTGTATGTCTCGTCACCGTGGGATGGAGGAAACGGAATTTCGGTTTCTTTGTGTGTCTTGACATATGAAGGGATTGACAATAAAGCTGACTTTGACTTTGACTTTGACTTTGATGTTGTCCTGTTTTGTGGGCTTTCTTGTCTTGTCATGTCACTTCCTGTTTTATTGTGGTAACTCTCATTTCAGTTCGTGGGTCCTTCCTCTGCACGTCAGTCCACTTGACTTCCCGGATCCCCGACTGCGTACACCTGTGTCGTTGGCCCTGATTGTCTGCACCTGTGTCCTCCTCCTCCCGTGCGTGTATATAGCCTGCGTTTCCCCCTTGTCTTTTGCCAGTGCGTCTTGATTTATCACGAACACTAGCGATCCCGAAGTCACAGAGACTCCCTGAGAAAGCCTAGACAAAAGATACCTTTTGCCCAAGCTCTGTTTTGTTTCGTTGGATTTTTGCCTTAGTAGTTCCCTCCGTTTGAGGCGTTTTTTGTTTGCTGTTCTCAGCCTTTTTTCCCTCGTGTTGAGGCGCTTTTAGTTTTTGCCTTTTTTTCCCTCATCTTGAGGCGCCTTTTGTTTTTTGGTGCTGCCTTCCGTTGGAGAAAATAAAACACTTTTGGTTGGAACTCTGCATTCGAGTCCTCTCCCTGCTCCACGCCTGACAGGATGCCCTCCACAAAAGTGTTGCGCTTGTCTCGCGGCGCCTCGGCAAAGCACTATGTTGTTTTAAATAAAAACATGAAGAACGCACGTTTGCGTCAGTCAATTTTAATTTTTAGAAAGGATTATTCTCATTTGATGTCTTTAAGTTCATTCGCGTTCTGCCATTGAAGCGGGGTGCATTCAAAGACAGACGGAATACTCATTCACTTCACCAAAAAGCAACGATATAATTACGTGAGCTCTTTGCATAAACCTCGATGCAAAGAAACTCCTCTTTTGAGGTACCATTACATGCCACAAGGAGTATATATTACAAAGGAGACTTTATACTTAATTGTGATCATCATTCATCCATCCATTTTATTACTCAGGTATTTTCAAAGCAAATTAATATTGTTGCATTTATCAATTTGCTTTAAAATGACAGCGCAATATAATTAAAAGCTGACACTATAGCAATGTCAAAAGTGTTTAAGAAAAGCCACACACGTTCTGTGATCAAATTTTTCATAACGAGAATGATTTGAGTGAATTGATTTGAATGAATAATTGAGAAGAAATTTCAGTTCTGAAGCCTCCTTTTGCCCCAAGTAAAGTGACAGGTGGTGGGGAGGGGGGATAAAAACTGTAAAAGTAACTCTATAAAAAATGTCAACCTGTGAGAATTTGTGCCCCCCTCCCATTTTGAGAATGGTGAGTCCTGGACATCGACTGGCTTTTTTTTCTGTCTTCCTGGGGGTCTGTTCAGGTTGTGTGGCAAAGTTGAACAGATTCCCTCATTCCTAGGATATGATCACTCCCCCCCCCCCCATTTTGAGAACAGTGGGTCCTGGACTCCAACTGGCTCTCTTTCTGTCTTTCTGGGGGTCTGTTTAGGTAGTGTGGCAAATTTGAACAGGTTCCCTCATTCCTAGGCCAAATTACAGGGGGAGAACACAGCCTAACAGTGGCCCCGTGAGGATATGTTCCCCCCCCCCCCTCATTTTGAGAACGGTGAGTCCTGGACTCCAACAGTTTTTTCTTCTGTCTTCCTGGGGATCTGTTCAGGTAGTGTGGCAAATTTGAACAGGTTGCCTCATCTCTAGCACAAATTACAGGGGGGGAACAGATCCTCACGGCGGCCCCGTGAATAAATGTTCCCCCCTTTCATTTTGAGAACGGTGAGTCCTGGACTCCAACTGGCTTTTTTTCTGTCTTCCTGTGGGGCTGTTCAGGTTGCGTGGCTAATTTGAACAGGTTCCCTCTTTTCTAGCCCAAATTACAGGGGGGGAACACATCCTCCCGGCGGCCCCGTGAGGAAATGTTCCCCCCCCTCATTTTGAGAACGGTGAGTCCTGGACATTGACTGGCTTTTTTTTCTCTCTTTCTGGTCGTCTGTTCAGGTTGTGTGGCAAATTTGAACAGGTTCCCTCATTCCTAGCCCAAATTACAGGGGGTGAACAGATCCTCACGGCGGCCCCGTGAAGAAATGTTCCCCCCTCATTTTGAGAACGGTGAGTCCTGGGCTCCAAATGGCTTTTTTTCTGTCTTCCTGGGGGTCTGTTCAGGCAGTGTAGCAAATTTGAACAGGTTCCCTCATTTCTAGCAGAAATTACAGGGGGGAAACATTTCCTCACGGGGCTGCCGTGAGGAAATGTTTCCCCCCTCATTTTGAGAACGGTGAGTCCTGGACTCCAACTGACTTTTTTTCTGTCTTCCTGGGGATCTGTTCAGGTAGTGTGGCAAATTTGAACAGGTTGCCTCATTTCTAGGCCAAAATAAAGGGGGGGAAGACATCCTCACGGCGGCCCCGTGAGGATATGTTCCCCCCCCCCCCATTTTGAGAACGGTGAATCCTGGACTCCAACTGGCTTTTTTTCTGTCTTCCTGGGGGTCTGTTCAGGTAGTGTGGCAAATTTGAACAGGTTCCCTCATTCCTAGGCCAAATTACAGGGGGGGAACATATCCTCACGGCGGCCCCGTGAGGATATGTTCCCTCCCCATTCAAAACGGTGTATATGTGTGTGTTTAATAAATGAGGTGCACTTCGATTTACATGTTTGAAAAGCTAAACGAATACATATTTTAGGAGAGGGTTACAAATGTTCCTTTTAACTGTTGTATGATGAGTACTCATAGTGAAAAAATTATTGAATGCATTGTGCAGTTCGAACTTAATAATAACGGAGAATAAAAAATAAAACGATTTGTGCAGTGATACCTTTTATTACTGCACTTTATCAATTTCGTTGTCCTTATTTTGGTCAAATAGTTTTGTTTCTTAACCATATAACATACCAGGGCTGTGGGTTCGGAATCGGGGACTCGGACTCGGTCGGACTCGGTCATTTTTGCCGGACTCGACAATAAAAAAAAAAGAGGCAAGACGCAGCCAGAGAGTGTCAGGTTACAGTCCGCGCGGTAGGAGTTGGAAGAAGCAGTAAAAACTCCACCAAACTCGTCGTAATGACCCGTGATATATGTTATATCCTTACTATTTTCCAGGTTCTTAGATAGCAAGAATAGGTCGGACAACGACGTGAATGATAACTGCTTTATTCCTTACTCACAGTGCGTTCACAGGGCGTACCAGAACAACACAGAATGCCCATCCCACTGCCGGGGTTTTTCTACTACGGAATTTGAGTTAGCCCAAAATACACAACATCTCTTCCCCTCTTACAATGAACGTGCTATATGCATGAACAACATAGTCTTATGCACCTATAACTTGACATCTTCAAGATCTATCAATAACTACCATTAAACAATTATCATATATGGTCCAGACAATAATATTCCCATGAAACCTTAACTTTGGGTGAGGGTGGACTACCTCGAATTATACCGAATTATAGCGAAAAACCGATGTCGTACGGCGTCGTACGGCGTCAACACTATGTTGTTTTCAATAAAAACATGAAGAACTCACGTTTGCGTCAGTCAATTTTAATTTTTATAAAGGATTATTCTCATTTGATGTCTTTAAATTCATCCGCGTTCTGCCATTGAAGCGGGGTGCATTCAAAGACCAGTCGTACAGACGGAAACGTTTTGTGATCAAATCTTTCATAACGAGAATGATTTGAGTGAATTGATTTGAATGAATAATTGAGAAGAAATTTCAGTTCTGAAGGCTCCTTTTGTCCCAAGCAAAGTGACAGATGGTGGGGAGGGGGGATAAAAATTGTAAAATCAATTCACTCAAATCATTCTCGTTATGAAAGATTTGATCACAAAACGTGTGTGGCTTTTTCTTAAATGAACACGTTTGACATTGCTATCGTGTCAGCTTTTAATTATATTGCGCTGTCATGTTAAAGCAAATTAATAAATGCAACAATATTAATTTGCTTTGAAAATACCTGAGTAATAAAATAAAATGGATGGATGGATGAATGATGATCACAATTAAGTATAAAGTCTCCTTTGTAATATATACTCCTTGTAGCCTGTACCCAAAAAGAGGAGTTTCTTTGCATCGAGGTTTATGCAAAGAGCTCACGTAATTATATTGTTGCGTTTTGGTGAAGTGAATGAGTGTTCCGCCTGTACGACTGGTCTTTGAATGCACCCCGCTTCAATGGCAGAACGCGGATGAATTTAAAGACATCAAATGAGAATAATCCTTTATAAAAATTACAATTGACTGACGCAAACGTGAGTTCTTCATGTTTTTATTGAAAACAACATAGTGCTGACGCCGTACGACATGGGTTTTTCGCTTTCCAAATAAGGGGTCGTCACTAATTATTTGTGTTTAGATAAATGTCTGAGCTATAATGGTGTAATTAATGATTAAAACGTGAAAGTATCTGTTTATTGTATTCGTTTATATGTTTAATAAAGACAAAGCCATCACAAAACTGTTGTAATTATTTAGATTTTGATCTAAATTAGCCTTGAATAAAGACTAAGCAGTCACATGAATTAACAGAAAAAATGGACAGCCGGACTCGGACTCATGGTCTAGAGGCCGGACTCGGACTCGGTGCAAAAATCCGACCGAGTCCACAGCCCTATAACATACATCAAAAATAATAATTTTAAACTTTATTAAGAAATAAAAAAAAAGCAAAATGTTCTTCAAGCAAGCTTCAAATATTCGGTTGGAGGCTCCCCGACACATACAAGATGGAACCACCTGCAACACTCGTCACACTGAATCTGGTAAACAAAGAAAAAAGCAAGATTATTCAATGCAGCACATACATTTTAAAATATTACTTAAATATTACTATTAGTTAAAAACATCAAAATGCACACTGTTGAAAACATAGAACAACAGACAATAATTTACAATGAATGTGTAATTCAATATATCTCTTAATCATCACATGCATTAGTTAACAAGACCTGACATAATTACTCATCTGTTGTCTGTCATGTGTAGCTTCCCCACAAAAAAAAGCACAATTTAGATAAATCATCTGTGAAAACAAAGACAGAAGGATTGCTATAGTACTTCCCTGTGTAAAACTTAACTGAGTTGTATATAGCATTGATAGCACAGTCAAGACCATTCTTTGGGTGGCAATAACATCTCTTGGGTGCATATTACTTATCAGTCTCTAATAGAAGCGTTGTGGCAATTTGCAGCCTGTACTTATTTATACCATGTGTCTTTGCTGAGAAATCTATTTCTTCATTTGAAAGAAGATGTTATTGCAAACTGAAAAAGACAATGTCAGATGTTTACAGTGCATAAAGAATGCTTTAAATGTTTGCCATCTTTAGCCTATATATCATACAAAAAATTCTGCTGTCAGACAATAATTTGTTTTAGTCCTTTGTTGTATGAACTCTAAATTAGTTTTTTTAGTTTTGAGTAATGTTTGATTAAGTTTTTGCATACTTGAGTAATATGAGTTTGGTAAATATTGTCTGTAAATCAAATGCATACTTTCAAAGCAAAGACACCACAAGAGGTTGAATCTTGTTGCCTGGGATGGGGGACAGTGCCACAAGTCCACCTGGAAACATTGCACCCTTTCTTGCGCATGAACGCCCTGAAATATAAGAGCCAGTACATATCAACACAAATTTCAAGTTTTATCCGTCAATTACGTACATCATTTGTATTGTTAAAAACAAAAACCTAGTCCACTTTCAAAAGAAAGCGCACATCTTCAGTTAAATGTTGATATATCACAATAGTACTTTGACTTTTAGAAGCTGTGCTTACCGGGTTGATTCCAGGCATTTTTCAATGTCCATTTGAGACTCACCAAGAGGATCAAGTAGTAAGAACCTTTTTTCTCCTGGCATGATTGCCTATATTTTAAACACAAAATATGAGGTTTTATTACTCATATGCATGAATTATTAAACATTTTGCACATAACTATATATTTTTTGCTGTAATGTTACTCCCTCTTGTGGCATTAAAACATTTCTTTACCGCCAGCTTCCAATGATTATGCTCATTGACGATGCCAACAATAAGCTTGTATTCCACCGGGTTGATCTAAAAATAAACAGAAGAAAAAAATACGTCAATAATTTCAAGAAAATGTGTAAAAAACAAAATTAATGCCAATTGAGTTTTTAATAAAATTGTTACAGAGGCGTAGCCAGGAATTTTTCCAGTAGGGGCGCACGCCCACAGGAAAAAAAATCGAACATCACCCACGCCGTTCGCTGATCGCTAAAACAACATCCGTTGTCCGGGAGGCAAACGGTGAATGGATAACATCGCGCACATAGAATAGCGCAAGCACTCGCGCAAGACCGAAAGAAAAAAACGGCATGAAAATGAAGAATCGAAAAAGCTCGATTTCTTTTCAACCGGGGCGCAGGGAGTCCTAACCGGGGCGCCGCCCCGGCTCGCCCCGGCTTGGCTACGCCTCTGAATTGTTATAATGTCTTAATAATGTTGTTGGGCCACTAATTGGCCCAACAACATTATTAAGACATTTAACTTCTTAACTTCATTGATAATTTTGCAAGATATAATTCAATAAACAGTACTAATACAGACAGACCTTGAGTCTCTGGCTCTTTCCATTCCGTAAATTAGTCAATAATTTGTTGGTAAATAGTTGGGTCCATTGTGCGGCAGCGTATTGTTGTCAGGAAAGAAATGGCGAAATGACATTAAGTGCGCACTTACATGGTGGGGTAAAATGGGTGCTTCGGTGACAAGTTTGAATTCAAGACAATATTGTTTGACCAAAAGAAGGAAAACAAAAGTATCTATTTGTTTATTTATTTATTTAGTATCCAATATTGTAAAGTTATCAGTGCACAAATCTTTTATTTACATATACACCATTTTAAATGGGGGGCGGGGGGGGAACATATTCTCACGGGACACCCGTGAGGATGTGTTACCCCCCTGTGACTTGGGCTAGAAATGAGGCAACCTGTTATAGTTTGCCACACCACCCGAACAGACCCCCAGGAAGACAGAAAAAAAGTAAGTGAAGGTCCAGGTCTCACCTTTCTCAAAATGGGGGGATGGAACATATCCTCACGGGGCACCCGTGAGGATGTGTTCCCCCCCCTGTAACTTGGGCTAGAAATGAGGCTGTCACGTCTCGTCCCCAGCCGTTCCACTACGTGTCTGTTGTTATGGTTTCTGTCTGTGTGCTCGCTCCTCCCCTCCTGTGTGCCCATGATTAGTTTGATTATTCTCACCTGCCTCTTGTTACCTGTCGTGTATATAAGTCCTGTCTGCCCCTCACGCCCCGTCGGATCATTGTTGTTGTCTTGATGTCTTTTTGGTCTCTTTGTGTCACGTCCCTGTCGGTTAGTCCTCTAGTTGTTTTGTTAAGTCATGTCAGTTTGCCGAGTCTGTTTTTGTTTTCTCCAATAAACCCTGGTCCAAGGTGCATTTGGTTGCCCTGCTCCATCCGATCCGTGACAAAGGCAACTTGTTATGGTTTGCCACATCACCCGAACAGCCCCCCAGGATGACAGAAAAAAAGCCAGTGTAGGTCCAGGTCTCACCTTTCTCAAAATGGGGGGGGGGGGACACACACATATTCTCACGGGGCTGCCGGGAGGATGTGTTCTCCCCCTGTAATTTGGCCTAGGAATGAGGGAATCTGTTCAACTTTGCCACAGAACCTGAACAGACCCCAGGAAGACAGAAAAAAAGCCAGTCGATGTCCAGGACCCGCCGTTCTCAAAATGGGAGGGGAATACAAATTCTCACGGGTTGACATTTTTTATAAAGTTCCTGTTACAATTTTTATCCCCCCTCCCCACCACCTGTCACTTTGGTTGGGACAAAAGGAGGCTTCAGAACTGAAATTTCTTCTCAATTATTCATTCAAATCAATTCACTCAAATCGTTCTCGTTATGAAAGATTTGATCACAAAACGTGTGTGGCTTTTTCTTAAATGAACACGTTTGACATTGCTATAGTGTAAGCTTTTAATTATATTGCGCTGTCATTTTAAAGCAAATTGATAAATACAACAATATTAATTTGCTTTGAAAATACCTGAGTTATAAAATGGAATGATGAATGATGATCATAATTAAGTATAAAGTCTCCTTTGTAATATATACTCCTTGTAGCATGTAATGAGCACTCTGAAGCACCCAAGAGCACTTTTTACTTTGCCAACCTAACCAGAGTGACGGGAGAGGCACCATCCAGAAAACGTGCTCAGCTCGTCGAGAAAATGCGATTTAAGCAATAAAACTAAAATGCTTATAAACCAAACGTTGCAGGTGGTCATTTCTTCATGCGCAGTGATAAACTCGGCACTCTGAAGCCCCCAAGAGCGCTTTTTACTATGCCAACCTAACCAGAGTGACGGGAGAGCCACCATCCAGAAAACGTGCTCAGCTCGTCGAGAAAATGCGATTTAAGCAATAAAACTAAAAATGCTTATAAAACATAAACCAAACGTTGCAGGTGGTCATTTCTTCATGCGCAGTGATAAACTCGGCACTCTGAAGCACCCAAGAGCGCTTTTTACTAGAAAACGTGCTCAGCTCGTCGAGAAAAAGCGCTCGAAGCAATACAATTAAAAATGCTCATAAAACATAAACCAAACGTTGCAGGTGGTCATTTCTTCATGTGCAGTGATAAACTCGGCACTCTGAAGCACCCAAGAGCGCTTTTTACTTTGCCAACCTAACCAGAGTGACGGGAGAGGCACCATCCAGAAAACGTGCTCAGCTCGTCGAGAAAATGCGATTTAAGCAATAAAACTAAAAATGCTTATAAAACATAAACCAAACGTTGCAGGTGGTCATTTCTGCATGCGCAGTGATAAACTGGGCACTCTGAAGCCCCCAAGAGCACTTTTTACTATGCCAACCTAACCAGAGTGACGGGAGAGGCACCATCCAGAAAACGTGCTCAGCTCGTCGAGAAAATGCGATTTAAGCAATAAAACTAAAAATGCTTATAACACATAAACCAAACGTTGCAGGTGGTCATTTCTTCATGCGCAGTGATAGACTCGGCACTCTGAAGCCCCCAAGAGCGCTTTTTACTATGCAAACCTAACCAGAGTGACGGGAGAGGCACCATCCAGAAAACGTGCTCAGCTCGTCGAGAAAATGCGATCTAAGCAATACAATTAAAAATGCTGATAAAACATAAACCAAACGTTGCAGGTGGTCATTTCTTCATGCGCAGTGATAAACTCGGCACTCTGAAGCACCCAAGAGCACTTTTTACTTTGCCAACCTAACCAGAGTGACGGGAGAGGCACCATCCAGAAAACGTGCTCAGCTCGTCGAGAAAATGCGATTTAAGCAATAAAACTAAAAATGCTTATAAAACATAAACCAAACGTTGCAGGTGGTCATTTCTTCATGCGCAGTGATAAACTCGGCACTCTCAAGCCCCCAAGAGCGCTTTTTACTATGCCAACCTAACCAGAGTGACGGGAGAGCCACCATCCAGAAAACGTGCTCAGCTCGTCGAGAAAATGCGATTTAAGCAATAAAATTAAAAATGCTTATAAAACATAAACCAAACGTTGCAGGTGGTCATTTCTTCATGCGCAGTGATAAACTCGGCACTCTGAAGCACCCAAGAGCGCTTTTAACTAGAAAACGTGCTCAGCTCGTCGAGAAAATGCGCTCTAAGCAATACAATTAAAAATGCTCATAAAACATAAACCAAACGTTGCAGGCGGTCATTTCTTCATGTGCAGTGATAAACTCGGCACTCTGAAGCACCCAAGAGCGCTTTTTACTTTGCCAAGCTAACCAGAGTGACGGGAGAGGCACCATCCAGAAAACGTGCTCAGCTCGTCGAGAAAATGCGATTTAAGCAATAAAACTAAAAATGCTTATAAAACATAAACCAAACGTTGCAGGTGGTCATTTCTGCATGCGCAGTGATAAACTGGACACTCTGAAGCCCCCAAGAGCACTTTTTACTATGCCAACCTAACCAGAGTGACGGGAGAGGCACCGTCCAGAAAACGTGCTCAGCTCGTCGAGAAAATGCGATTTAAGAAATAAAACTAAAAATGCTTATAAAACTTAAACCAAACGTTGCAGGTGGTCATTTCTTCATGCGCAGTGATAAACTCGGCACTCTGAAGCACCCAAGAGCGCTTTTTACTAGAAAATGAGCTCAGCTCGTCGAGAAAATGCGCTCTAAGCAATACAATTAAAAATGCTTATAAAACATAAACCAAACGTTGCAGGTGGTCATTTCTTCATGCGCAGTGATAAACTCGGCACTCTGAAGCACCCAAGAGCACTTTTTACTTTGCCAACCTAACCAGAGTGACGGGAGAGGCACCATCCAGAAAACGTGCTCAGCTCGTCGAGAAAATGCGATTTAAGCAATAAAACTAAAAATGCTTATAAAACATAAACCAAACGTTGCAGGTGGTCATTTCTTCATGCGCAGTGATAAACTCGGCACTCTCAAGCCCCCAAGAGCGCTTTTTACTATGCCAACCTAACCAGAGTGACGGGAGAGCCACCATCCTGAAAACGTGCTCAGCTCGTCGAGAAAATGCGATTTAAGCAATAAAATTAAAAATGCTTATAAAACATAAACCAAACGTTGCAGGTGGTCATTTCTTCATGCGCAGTGATATACTCGGCACTCTGAAGCACCCAAGAGCGCTTTTAACTAGAAAACGTGCTCAGCTCGTCGAGAAAATGCGCTCTAAGCAATACAATTAAAAATGCTCATAAAACATAAAACAAAAGTTGCAGGTGGTCATTTCTTCATGTGCAGTGATAAACTCGGCACTCTGAAGCACCCAAGAGCGCTTTTTACTTTGCCAACCTAACCAGAGTGACGGGAGAGGCACCATCCAGAAAACGTGCTCAGCTCGTCGAGAAAATGCGATTTAAGCAATAAAACTAAAAATGCTTATAAAACATAAACCAAACGTTGCAGGTGGTCATTTCTGCATGCGCAGTGATAAACTGGGCACTCTGAAGCCCCCAAGAGCACTTTTTACTATGCCAACCTAACCAGAGTGACGTGAGGCGACCGGGTGCGGACGCTAACTCACGCCCGGCAAGAGCGCTCGGAAGGCGGATAGGCTTTCACGGAAGCCTCGCTAGCCGGTCCGCGGGCCAAATAGGGTTCCATAAGGGACCGGGCGCGGACGCTAACCCACGCCCGGCAGGAGCGCTCGAAAGGCGGATAGGCTTTCACGGAAGTCCCGCCAGCAGGTCCGCGGGCCAAATAGGGTTCCATAAGGGACCGGGCGCGGACGCTAACCCACGCCCGGCAGGAGCGCTCGGAAGGCGGATAGGCTTTCACGGAAGCCCCGCCAGCCGGTCCGCGGGCCAAATAGGTTCCATAAGGGACCGGGCGCGGACGCTAAACCACGCACTCAATTCGGCACTCTGAAGCACCCAAGAGCGCTTTTTACTAGAAAACGTGCTCAGCTCGTCGAGAAAATGCGCTCTAAGCAATACAATTAAAAATGCTTATAAAACATAAACCAAACGTTGCAGGTGGTCATTTCTTCATGCGCAGTGATAAACTCGGCACTCTGAAGCACCCAAGAGCACTTTTTACTTTGCCAACCTAACCAGAGTAACGGGAGAGGCACCATCCAGAAAACGTGCTCAGCTCGTCGAGAAAATGCGATTTTGTGGTGTGCAAGGACTGGAGTCGGAGGCGGAGTGACAAACGACGGTGCCAACGGCAGTTGTTTTAATGACATTCGTAATTATTCTTATTCAACAACGGGCAGACTCTTTTCCCTTCGAGATCCTAACACACACTGAACTCAACAGGAAAGTCCCACACATGTAAACTGTCCCACCGGAACTCTGTAACGTGAACTTAGGTTCCGGGTGAATTATGTCAACCCACCACACAAGCCCCCCCAGAATTCACCCATAGTCAAAATCGCCACGCCGGAAAGGGACGACAGCCCGACCACGGCGGGTGTAGGTGGCAGGGGCTGGCAGGGGGTCAGGGGTAGGGGGCGCCGCCGGAAAGACCGCTGGGCTGGACGGTCTTGTTGTCTCAGGCCTACCGCCGATGTCCACGACCATGCTCTTGCCCCCGTGCTGTAAGACCTTAAAAGGCCCGTCGTAAGGCGGGCGCAACGGTCCGCGGTGGGCGTCGTGGCGGATGAACACAAAACTCGCCGAGCGCAGGTTGGTGGGCACCCGGGAAACAGGGGTGCAGTGCTGTGATGTGGGGACAGGTGCGAACGTCCTGGCAACTTCCAGCAGGGAGGACCGCTGCCTGGCCGCCGACCAAGGCGTTGTGGCGTCCGGAATGAAGTCCCCAGGAACCCGTAGTACCTGGCCGTAGACGAGCTCAGCAGACGAGGACTGCAGGTCCTCCTTTGGGGCCGTCCTGAGGCCCAGCAAGACCCAGGGAAAGTCCCACACATGTAAACTGTCCCACCGGAACTCTGTAACGTGAACTTAGGTTCCGGGTGAATTATGTCAACCCACTACAATTTAAGCAATAAAACTAAAAATGCTTATAAAACATAAACCAAACGTTGCAGGTGGTCATTTCTGCATGCGCAGTGATAAACTGGGCACTCTCAAGCCCCCAAGAGCGCTTTTTACTATGCCAACCTAACCAGAGTGACGGGAGAGCCACCATCCAGAAAACGTGCTCAGCTCGTCGAGAAAATGCGATTTAAGCAATAAAATTAAAAATGCTTATAAAACATAAACCAAACGTTGCAGGTGGTCATTTCTTCATGCGCAGTGATAAACTCGGCACTCTGAAGCACCCAAGAGCGCTTTTAACTAGAAAACGTGCTCAGCTCGTCGAGAAAATGCGCTCTAAGCAATACAATTAAAAATGCTCATAAAACATAAACCAAACGTTGCAGGCGGTCATTTCTTCATGTGCAGTGATAAACTCGGCACTCTGAAGCACCCAAGAGCGCTTTTTACTTTGCCAAGCTAACCAGAGTGACGGGAGAGGCACCATCCAGAAAACGTGCTCAGCTCGTCGAGAAAATGCGATTTAAGCAATAAAACTAAAAATGCTTATAAAACATAAACCAAACGTTGCAGGTGGTCATTTCTGCATGCGCAGTGATAAACTGGGCACTCTGAAGCCCCCAAGAGCACTTTTTACTATGCCAACCTAACCAGAGTGACGGGAGAGGCACCATCCAGAAAACGTGCTCAGCTCGTCGAGAAAATGCGATTTAAGCAATAAAACTAAAAATGCTTATAAAACATAAACCAAACGTTGCAGGTGGTCATTTCTGCATGCGCAGTGATAAACTCGGCACTCTGAAGCACCCAAGAGCGCTTTTTACTAGAAAACGTGCTCAGCTCGTCGAGAAAATGCGCTCTAAGCAATACAATTAAAAATGCTTATAAAACATAAACCAAACGTTGCAGGTGGTCATTTCTTCATGCGCAGTGATAAACTCGGCACTCTGAAGCACCCAAGAGCACTTTTTACTTTGCCAACCTAACCAGAGTGACGGGAGAGGCACCATCCAGAAAACGTGCTCAGCTCGTCGAGAAAATGCGATTTAAGCAATAAAACTAAAAATGCTTATAAAACATAAACCAAACGTTGCAGGTGGTCATTTCTTCATGCGCAGTGATAAACTCGGCACTCTCAAGCCCCCAAGAGCGCTTTTTACTATGCCAACCTAACCAGAGTGACGGGAGAGGCCACCATCCAGAAAACGTGCTCAGCTCGTCGAGAAAATGCGATTTAAGCAATAAAATTAAAAATGCTTATAAAACATAAACCAAACGTTGCAGGTGGTCATTTCTTCATGCGCAGTGATAAACTCGGCACTCTGAAGCACCCAAGAGCGCTTTTTACTAGAAAACGTGCTCAGCTCGTCGAGAAAATGCTCTCTAAGCAATACAATTAAAAATGCTCATAAAACATAAACCAAACGTTGCAGGTGGTCATTTCTTCATGTGCAGTGATAAACTCGGCACTCTGAAGCACCCAAGAGCGCTTTTTACTTTGCCAACCTAACCAGAGTGACGGGAGAGGCACCATCCAGAAAACGTGCTCAGCTCGTCGAGAAAATGCGATTTAAGCAATAAAACTAAAAATGCTTATAAAACATAAACCAAACGTTGCAGGTGGTCATTTCTGCATGCGCAGTGATAAACTGGGCACTCTGAAGCCCCCAAGAGCACTTTTTACTATGCCAACCTAACCAGAGTGACGGGAGAGGCACCATCCAGAAAACGTGCTCAGCTCGTCGAGAAAATGCGATTTAAGCAATAAAACAAAAAATGCTTATAAAACATAAACCAAACGTTGCAGGTGGTCATTTCTGCATGCGCAGTGATAAACTCGGCACTCTGAAGCACCCAAGAGCGCTTTTTACTAGAAAACGTGCTCAGTTCGTCGAGAAAATGCGCTCTAAGCAATACAATTAAAAATGCTTATAAAACATAAACCAAACGTTGTAGGTGGTCATTTCTGCATGCGCAGTGATAAACTGGGCACTCTGAAGCCCCCAAGAGCACTTTTTACTATGCCAACCTAACCAGAGTGACGGGAGAGGCACCATCCAGAAAACGTGCTCAGCTCGTCGAGAAAATGCGATTTAAGCAATAAAACAAAAAATGCTTATAAAACATAAACCAAACGTTGCAGGTGGTCATTTCTGCATGCGCAGTGATAAACTCGGCACTCTGAAGCACCCAAGAGCGCTTTTTACTAGAAAACGTGCTCAGCTCGTCGAGAAAATGCGCTCTAAGCAATACAATTAAAAATGCTTATAAAACATAAACCAAACGTTGCAGGTGGTCATTTCTTCATGCGCAGTGATAAACTCGGCACTCTGAAGCACCCAAGAGCGCTTTTTACTAGAAAACGTGCTCAGCTCGTCGAGAAAATGCGATTTAAGCAATAAAACAAAAAATGCTTATAAAACATAAACCAAACGTTGCAGGTGGTCATTTCTGCATGCGCAGTGATAAACCCGGCACTCTGAAGCACCCAAGAGCGCTTTTTACTAGAAATAGTGCTCAGCTCGTCGAGAAAATGCGCTCTAAGCAATACAATTAAAAATGCTCATAAAACATAAACCAAACGTTGCAGGTGGTCATTTCTTTATGTGCAGTGATAAACTCGGCACTCTGAAGCACCCAAGAGCGCTTTTTACTTTGCCAACCTAACCAGAGTGACGGGAGAGGCACCATCCAGAAAACGTGCTCAGCTCGTCGAGAAAATGCGATTTAAGCAATAAAACTAAAAATGCTTATAAAACATAAACCAAACGTTGCAGGTGGTCTTTTCTGCATGCGCAGTGATAAACTGGGCACTCTGAAGCCCCCAAGAGCGCTTTTTACTATGCCAACCTAACCAGAGTGACGGGAGAGGCACCATCCAGAAAACGTGCTCAGCTCGTCGAGAAAATGCGATTTAAGCAATAAAACAAAAAATGCTTATAAAACATAAACCAAACGTTGCAGGTGGTCATTTCTGCATGCGCAGTGATAAACCCGGCACTCTGAAGCACCCAAGAGCGCTTTTTACTCGAAATAGTGCTCAGCTCGTCGAGAAAATGCGCTCTAAGCAATACAATTAAAAATGCTCATAAAACATAAACCAAACGTTGCAGGTGGTCATTTCTTTATGTGCAGTGATAAACTCGGCACTCTGAAGCACCCAAGAGCGCTTTTTACTTTGCCAACCTAACCAGAGTGACGGGAGAGGCACCATCCAGAAAACGTGCTCAGCTCGTCGAGAAAATGCGATTTAAGCAATAAAACTAAAAATGCTTATAAAACATAAACCAAACGTTGCAGGTGGTCATTTCTGCATGCGCAGTGATAAACTGGGCACTCTGAAGCCCCCAAGAGCGCTTTTTACTATGCCAACCTAACCAGAGTGACGGGAGAGGCACCATCCAGAAAACGTGCTCAGCTCGTCGAGAAAATGCGATTTAAGCAATAAAACAAAAAATGCTTATAAAACATAAACCAAACGTTGCAGGTGGTCATTTCTGCATGCGCAGTGATAAACCCGGCACTCTGAAGCACCCAAGAGCGCTTTTTACTAGAAATAGTGCTCAGCTCGTCGAGAAAATGCGCTCTAAGCAATACAATTAAAAATGCTCATAAAACATAAACCAAACGTTGCAGGTGGTCATTTCTTTATGTGCAGTGATAAACTCGGCACTCTGAAGCACCCAAGAGCGCTTTTTACTTTGCCAACCTAACCAGAGTGACGGGAGAGGCACCATCCAGAAAACGTGCTCAGCTCGTCGAGAAAATGTGATTTAAGCAATAAAACTAAAAATGTTTATAAAACATAAACCAAACGTTGCAGGTGGTCATTTCTGCATGCGCAGTGATAAACTGGGCACTCTGAAGCCCCCAAGAGCGCTTTTTACTATGCCAACCTAACCAGAGTGACGGGAGAGGCACCATCCAGAAAACGTGCTCAGCTCGTCGAGAAAATGCGATTTAAGCAATAAAACAAAAAATGCTTATAAAACATAAACCAAACGTTGCAGGTGGTCATTTCTGCATGCGCAGTGATAAACCCGGCACTCTGAAGCACCCAAGAGCGCTTTTTACTAGAAATAGTGCTCAGCTCGTCGAGAAAATGCGCTCTAAGCAATACAATTAAAAATGCTCATAAAACATAAACCAAACGTTGCAGGTGGTCATTTCTTTATGTGCAGTGATAAACTCGGCACTCTGAAGCACCGAAGAGCGCTTTTTACTTTGCCAACCTAACCAGAGTGACGGGAGAGGCACCATCCAGAAAACGTGCTCAGCTCGTCGAGAAAATGCGATTTAAGCAATAAAACTAAAAATGCTTATAAAACATAAACCAAACGTTGCAGGTGGTCTTTTCTGCATGCGCAGTGATAAATTGGGCACTCTGAAGCCCCCAAGAGCGCTTTTTACTATGCCAACCTAACCAGAGTGACGGGAGAGGCACCATCCAGAAAACGTGCTCAGCTCGTCGAGAAAATGCGATTTAAGCAATAAAACAAAAAATGCTTATAAAACATAAACCAAACGTTGCAGGTGGTCATTTCTGCATGCGCAGTGATAAACCCGGCACTCTGAAGCACCCAAGAGCGCTTTTTACTAGAAATAGTGCTCAGCTCGTCGAGAAAATGCGCTCTAAGCAATACAATTAAAAATGCTCATAAAACATAAACCAAACGTTGCAGGTGGTCATTTCTTTATGTGCAGTGATAAACTCGGCACTCTGAAGCACCCAAGAGCGCTTTTTACTTTGCCAACCTAACCAGAGTGACGGGAGAGGCACCATCCAGAAAACGTGCTCAGCTCGTCGAGAAAATGCGATTTAAGCAATAAAACTAAAAATGCTTATAAAACATAAACCAAACGTTGCAGGTTGTCATTTCTTCATGCGCAGTGATAAACTCCGCACTCTGAAGGACCCAAGAGCGCTTTTTACTATGCCAACTTAACCACAGTGACGTGAGGCGACCGGGCGCGGACGCTAACTCACGCCCGGCAAGAGCGCTCGGAAGGCGGATAGGCTTTCACGGAAGCACCGCCAGCAGGTCCGCGGGCCATTTAGGGTCCCATAAGTGACCGTGCGCGGTCTCTAACTCACGCCCGGCAGGAGTGCTCGGAGGGCGGATAGGCTTTCACGGAGGTACCGCCAGCCGGTCCGCGGGCTATTTAGGGTCCCATAACTGACCGGGCGCGGTCTCAAACCCACGCCCGGCAGGAGTGCTCGGAGGGCGGATAGGCATTCACGGAGGTCCCGCCAGCCGGTCCGCGGGCTATTTAGGGTCCCATAACTGACCGGGCGCGGTCTCAAACTCAGGCCCGGCAGGAGTGCTCGGAGGGCGGATAGGCATTCACGGAAGTCCCGCCAGCCGGTCCGCGGGCTATTTAGGGTCCCATAACTGACCGGGCGCGGTCTCAAACTCAGGCCCGGCAGGAGTGCTCGGAGGGCGGATAGGCATTCACGGAGGTCCCGCCAGCCGGTCCGCGGGCTATTTAGGGTCCCATAACTGACCGGGCGCGGTCTCTAACCCACGCCCGGCAGGAGTGCTCGGAGGGCGGATAGGCATTCACGGAGGTCCCGCCAGCCGGTCCGCGGGCCATTCAGGGTCCCATACATGACCGGGCGCGGTCTCTAACCCACGCCCGGCGGGAGTGCTCGGAGGGCGGATAGGCATCCACGGACGTCCCGCCAGCCGGTCCGCGGGCCATTCAGGGTCCCATACATGACCGGGCGCGGTCTCGAACTCAGGCCCGGCAGGAGTGCTCGGAGGGCGGATAGGCATTCACGGAGGTACCGCTAGCAGGTCCGCGGGCCATTTAGGGTCCCATAAGTGACCGGGCGCGGTCTCGAACTCACGCCCGGCAGGAGTGCTCGGAGGGCGGATAGGCTTTCACGGTGGTACCGCCAGCCGGTCCGCGAGCCATTTAGGGTCCCATAAGTGACCGGGCGCGGTCTCTAACCCACGCCCGGCAGGAGTGCTCGGAGGGCGGACAGGCTTTCACGGAGCTCCCGCCAGCCGGTCCGCGGGCCATTTAGGGTCCCATAAGTGACCGGGCGCGGTCTCGAACTCACGCCCGGCAGGAGTGCTCGGAGGGCGGATAGGCTTTCACGGTGGTACCGCCAGCCGGTCCGCGGGCCATTTAGGGTCCCATAAGCGACCGGGCGCGGTCTCTAACTCAGGCCCGGCAGGAGTGCTCGGACGGCGGATAGGCATTCACGGAGGTACCGCCAGCCGGTCCGCGGGCCAATTAGGGTCCCATAAGTGACCGGGCGCGGTCTCTAACCCACGCCGGCAGGAGTGCTCGGAGGGCGGACAGGCTTTCACGGAGCTCCCGCCAGCCGGTCCGCGGGCCAAATAGGGTCCCATAAGGGACCGGGGGCGGACGCTAAACCACGCACTCAACTCGGCACTCTGAAGCACCCAAGAGCGCTTTTTACTAGAAAACGTGCTCAGCTCGTCGAGAAAATGCGCTCTAAGCAATACAATTAAAAATGCTTATAAAACATAAACCAAACGTTGCAGGTGGTCATTTCTGCATGCGCAGTGATAAACCCGGCACTCTGAAGCACCCAAGAGCGCTTTTTACTAGAAATAGTGCTCAGCTCGTCGAGAAAATGCGCTCTAAGCAATACAATTAAAAATGCTCATAAAACATAAACCAAACGTTGCAGGTGGTCATTTCTTTATGTGCAGTGATAAACTCAGCACTCTGAAGCACCCAAGAGCGCTTTTTACTTTGCCAACCTAACCAGAGTGACGGGAGAGGCACCATCCAGAAAACGTGCTCAGCTCGTCGAGAAAATGCGATTTAAGCAATAAAACTAAAAATGCTTATAAAACATAAACCAAACGTTGCAGGTGGTCATTTCTGCATGCGCAGTGATAAACTGGGCACTCGGAAGCCCCCAAGAGCGCTTTTTACTATGCCAACCTAACCAGAGTGACGGGAGAGGCACCATCCAGAAAACGTGCTCAGCTCGTCGAGAAAATGCGATTTAAGCAATAAAACAAAAAATGCTTATAAAACATAAACCAAACGTTGCAGGTGGTCATTTCTGCATGCGCAGTGATAAACCCGGCACTCTGAAGCACCCAAGAGCGCTTTTTACTAGAAATAGTGCTCAGCTCGTCGAGAAAATGCGCTCTAAGCAATACAATTAAAAATGCTCATAAAACATAAACCAAACGTTGCAGGTGGTCATTTCTTTATGTGCAGTGATAAACTCGGCACTCTGAAGCACCCAAGAGCGCTTTTTACTTTGCCAACCTAACCAGAGTGACGGGAGAGGCACCATCCAGAAAACGTGCTCAGCTCGTCGAGAAAATGCGATTTAAGCAATAAAACTAAAAATGCTTATAAAACATAAACCAAACGTTGCAGGTGGTCTTTTCTGCATGCGCAGTGATAAACTGGGCACTCTGAAGCCCCCAAGAGCGCTTTTTACTATGCCAACCTAACCAGAGTGACGGGAGAGGCACCATCCAGAAAACGTGCTCAGCTCGTCGAGAAAATGCGATTTAAGCAATAAAACAAAAAATGCTTATAAAACATAAACCAAACGTTGCAGGTGGTCATTTCTGCATGCGCAGTGATAAACCCGGCACTCTGAAGCACCCAAGAGCGCTTTTTACTAGAAATAGTGCTCAGCTCGTCGAGAAAATGCGCTCTAAGCAATACAATTAAAAATGCTCATAAAACATAAACCAAACGTTGCAGGTGGTCATTTCTTTATGTGCAGTGATAAACTCGGCACTCTGAAGCACCCAAGAGCGCTTTTTACTTTGCCAACCTAACCAGAGTGACGGGAGAGGCACCATCCAGAAAACGTGCTCAGCTCGTCGAGAAAATGCGATTTAAGCAATAAAACTAAAAATGCTTATAAAACATAAACCAAACGTTGCAGGTTGTCATTTCTTCATGCGCAGTGATAAACTCCGCACTCTGAAGGACCCAAGAGCGCTTTTTACTATGCCAACTTAACCACAGTGACGTGAGGCGACCGGGCGCGGACGCTAACTCACGCCCGGCAAGAGCGCTCGGAAGGCGGATAGGCTTTCACGGAAGCACCGCCAGCAGGTCCGCGGGCCATTTAGGGTCCCATAAGTGACCGTGCGCGGTCTCTAACTCACGCCCGGCAGGAGTGCTCGGAGGGCGGATAGGCTTTCACGGAGGTACCGCCAGCCGGTCCGCGGGCTATTTAGGGTCCCATAACTGACCGGGCGCGGTCTCAAACCCACGCCCGGCAGGAGTGCTCGGAGGGCGGATAGGCATTCACGGAGGTCCCGCCAGCCGGTCCGCGGGCTATTTAGGGTCCCATAACTGACCGGGCGCGGTCTCAAACTCAGGCCCGGCAGGAGTGCTCGGAGGGCGGATAGGCATTCACGGAAGTCCCGCCAGCCGGTCCGCGGGCTATTTAGGGTCCCATAACTGACCGGGCGCGGTCTCAAACTCAGGCCCGGCAGGAGTGCTCGGAGGGCGGATAGGCATTCACGGAGGTCCCGCCAGCCGGTCCGCGGGCTATTTAGGGTCCCATAACTGACCGGGCGCGGTCTCTAACCCACGCCCGGCAGGAGTGCTCGGAGGGCGGATAGGCATTCACGGAGGTCCCGCCAGCCGGTCCGCGGGCCATTCAGGGTCCCATACATGACCGGGCGCGGTCTCTAACCCACGCCCGGCGGGAGTGCTCGGAGGGCGGATAGGCATCCACGGACGTCCCGCCAGCCGGTCCGCGGGCCATTCAGGGTCCCATACATGACCGGGCGCGGTCTCGAACTCAGGCCCGGCAGGAGTGCTCGGAGGGCGGATAGGCATTCACGGAGGTACCGCCAGCCGGTCCGCGGGCCATTTAGGGTCCCATAAGTGACCGGGTGCGGTCTCGAACTCACGCCCGGCAGGAGTGCTCGGAGGGCGGATAGGCTTTCACGGTGGTGCGCCAGCCGGTCCGCGGGCCATTTAGGGTCCCATAAGTGACCGGGCGCGGTCTCTAACTCAGGCCCGGCAGGAGTGCTCGGACGGCGGATAGGCATTCACGGAGGTACCGCCAGCCGGTCCGCGGGCCAATTAGGGTCCCATAAGTGACCGGGCGCGGTCTCTAACCCACGCCCGGCAGGAGTGCTCGGAGGGCGGACAGGCTTTCACGGAGCTCCCGCCAGCCGGTCCGCGGGCCAAATAGGGTCCCATAAGGGACCGGGGGCGGACGCTAAACCACGCACTCAACTCGGCACTCTGAAGCACCCAAGAGCGCTTTTTACTAGAAAACGTGCTCAGCTCGTCGAGAAAATGCGATTTAAGCAATAAAACAAAAAATGCTTATAAAACATAAACCAAACGTTGCAGGTGGTCATTTCTGCATGCGCAGTGATAAACCCGGCACTCTGAAGCACCCAAGAGCGCTTTTTACTAGAAATAGTGCTCAGCTCGTCGAGAAAATGCGCTCTAAGCAATACAATTAAAAATGCTCATAAAACATAAACCAAACGTTGCAGGTGGTCATTTCTTTATGTGCAGTGATAAACTCGGCACTCTGAAGCACCCAAGAGCGCTTTTTACTTTGCCAACCTAACCAGAGTGACGGGAGAGGCACCATCCAGAAAACGTGCTCAGCTCGTCGAGAAAATGCGATTTAAGCAATAAAACTAAAAATGCTTATAAAACATAAACCAAACGTTGCAGGTGGTCTTTTCTGCATGCGCAGTGATAAACTGGGCACTCTGAAGCCCCCAAGAGCGCTTTTTACTATGCCAACCTAACCAGAGTGACGGGAGAGGCACCATCCAGAAAACGTGCTCAGCTCGTCGAGAAAATGCGATTTAAGCAATAAAACAAAAAATGCTTATAAAACATAAACCAAACGTTGCAGGTGGTCATTTCTGCATGCGCAGTGATAAACCCGGCACTCTGAAGCACCCAAGAGCGCTTTTTACTAGAAATAGTGCTCAGCTCGTCGAGAAAATGCGCTCTAAGCAATACAATTAAAAATGCTCATAAAACATAAACCAAACGTTGCAGGTGGTCATTTCTTTATGTGCAGTGATAAACTCGGCACTCTGAAGCACCCAAGAGCGCTTTTTACTTTGCCAACCTAACCAGAGTGACGGGAGAGGCACCATCCAGAAAACGTGCTCAGCTCGTCGAGAAAATGCGATTTAAGCAATAAAACTAAAAATGCTTATAAAACATAAACCAAACGTTGCAGGTTGTCATTTCTTCATGCGCAGTGATAAACTCCGCACTCTGAAGGACCCAAGAGCGCTTTTTACTATGCCAACTTAACCACAGTGACGTGAGGCGACCGGGCGCGGACGCTAACTCACGCCCGGCAAGAGCGCTCGGAAGGCGGATAGGCTTTCACGGAAGCACCGCCAGCAGGTCCGCGGGCCATTTAGGGTCCCATAAGTGACCGTGCGCGGTCTCTAACTCACGCCCGGCAGGAGTGCTCGGAGGGCGGATAGGCTTTCACGGAGGTACCGCCAGCCGGTCCGCGGGCTATTTAGGGTCCCATAACTGACCGGGCGCGGTCTCAAACCCACGCCCGGCAGGAGTGCTCGGAGGGCGGATAGGCATTCACGGAGGTCCCGCCAGCCGGTCCGCGGGCTATTTAGGGTCCCATAACTGACCGGGCGCGGTCTCAAACTCAGGCCCGGCAGGAGTGCTCGGAGGGCGGATAGGCATTCACGGAAGTCCCGCCAGCCGGTCCGCGGGCTATTTAGGGTCCCATAACTGACCGGGCGCGGTCTCAAACTCAGGCCCGGCAGGAGTGCTCGGAGGGCGGATAGGCATTCACGGAGGTCCCGCCAGCCGGTCCGCGGGCTATTTAGGGTCCCATAACTGACCGGGCGCGGTCTCTAACCCACGCCCGGCAGGAGTGCTCGGAGGGCGGATAGGCATTCACGGAGGTCCCGCCAGCCGGTCCGCGGGCCATTCAGGGTCCCATACATGACCGGGCGCGGTCTCTAACCCACGCCCGGCGGGAGTGCTCGGAGGGCGGATAGGCATCCACGGACGTCCCGCCAGCCGGTCCGCGGGCCATTCAGGGTCCCATACATGACCGGGCGCGGTCTCGAACTCAGGCCCGGCAGGAGTGCTCGGAGGGCGGATAGGCATTCACGGAGGTACCGCTAGCAGGTCCGCGGGCCATTTAGGGTCCCATAAGTGACCGGGCGCGGTCTCGAACTCACGCCCGGCAGGAGTGCTCGGAGGGCGGATAGGCTTTCACGGTGGTACCGCCAGCCGGTCCGCGAGCCATTTAGGGTCCCATAAGTGACCGGGCGCGGTCTCTAACCCACGCCCGGCAGGAGTGCTCGGAGGGCGGACAGGCTTTCACGGAGCTCCCGCCAGCCGGTCCGCGGGCCATTTAGGGTCCCATAAGTGACCGGGCGCGGTCTCGAACTCACGCCCGGCAGGAGTGCTCGGAGGGCGGATAGGCTTTCACGGTGGTACCGCCAGCCGGTCCGCGGGCCATTTAGGGTCCCATAAGCGACCGGGCGCGGTCTCTAACTCAGGCCCGGCAGGAGTGCTCGGACGGCGGATAGGCATTCACGGAGGTACCGCCAGCCGGTCCGCGGGCCAATTAGGGTCCCATAAGTGACCGGGCGCGGTCTCTAACCCACGCCGGCAGGAGTGCTCGGAGGGCGGACAGGCTTTCACGGAGCTCCCGCCAGCCGGTCCGCGGGCCAAATAGGGTCCCATAAGGGACCGGGGGCGGACGCTAAACCACGCACTCAACTCGGCACTCTGAAGCACCCAAGAGCGCTTTTTACTAGAAAACGTGCTCAGCTCGTCGAGAAAATGCACTCTAAGCAATACAATTAAAAATGCTTATAAAACATAAACCAAACGTTGCAGGTGGTCATTTCTGCATGCGCAGTGATAAACCCGGCACTCTGAAGCACCCAAGAGCGCTTTTTACTAGAAATAGTGCTCAGCTCGTCGAGAAAATGCGCTCTAAGCAATACAATTAAAAATGCTCATAAAACATAAACCAAACGTTGCAGGTGGTCATTTCTTTATGTGCAGTGATAAACTCAGCACTCTGAAGCACCCAAGAGCGCTTTTTACTTTGCCAACCTAACCAGAGTGACGGGAGAGGCACCATCCAGAAAACGTGCTCAGCTCGTCGAGAAAATGCGATTTAAGCAATAAAACTAAAAATGCTTATAAAACATAAACCAAACGTTGCAGGTGGTCATTTCTGCATGCGCAGTGATAAACTGGGCACTCGGAAGCCCCCAAGAGCGCTTTTTACTATGCCAACCTAACCAGAGTGACGGGAGAGGCACCATCCAGAAAACGTGCTCAGCTCGTCGAGAAAATGCGATTTAAGCAATAAAACAAAAAATGCTTATAAAACATAAACCAAACGTTGCAGGTGGTCATTTCTGCATGCGCAGTGATAAACCCGGCACTCTGAAGCACCCAAGAGCGCTTTTTACTAGAAATAGTGCTCAGCTCGTCGAGAAAATGCGCTCTAAGCAATACAATTAAAAATGCTCATAAAACATAAACCAAACGTTGCAGGTGGTCATTTCTTTATGTGCAGTGATAAACTCGGCACTCTGAAGCACCCAAGAGCGCTTTTTACTTTGCCAACCTAACCAGAGTGACGGGAGAGGCACCATCCAGAAAACGTGCTCAGCTCGTCGAGAAAATGCGATTTAAGCAATAAAACTAAAAATGCTTATAAAACATAAACCAAACGTTGCAGGTGGTCTTTTCTGCATGCGCAGTGATAAACTGGGCACTCTGAAGCCCCCAAGAGCGCTTTTTACTATGCCAACCTAACCAGAGTGACGGGAGAGGCACCATCCAGAAAACGTGCTCAGCTCGTCGAGAAAATGCGATTTAAGCAATAAAACAAAAAATGCTTATAAAACATAAACCAAACGTTGCAGGTGGTCATTTCTGCATGCGCAGTGATAAACCCGGCACTCTGAAGCACCCAAGAGCGCTTTTTACTAGAAATAGTGCTCAGCTCGTCGAGAAAATGCGCTCTAAGCAATACAATTAAAAATGCTCATAAAACATAAACCAAACGTTGCAGGTGGTCATTTCTTTATGTGCAGTGATAAACTCGGCACTCTGAAGCACCCAAGAGCGCTTTTTACTTTGCCAACCTAACCAGAGTGACGGGAGAGGCACCATCCAGAAAACGTGCTCAGCTCGTCGAGAAAATGCGATTTAAGCAATAAAACTAAAAATGCTTATAAAACATAAACCAAACGTTGCAGGTTGTCATTTCTTCATGCGCAGTGATAAACTCCGCACTCTGAAGGACCCAAGAGCGCTTTTTACTATGCCAACTTAACCACAGTGACGTGAGGCGACCGGGCGCGGACGCTAACTCACGCCCGGCAAGAGCGCTCGGAAGGCGGATAGGCTTTCACGGAAGCACCGCCAGCAGGTCCGCGGGCCATTTAGGGTCCCATAAGTGACCGTGCGCGGTCTCTAACTCACGCCCGGCAGGAGTGCTCGGAGGGCGGATAGGCTTTCACGGAGGTACCGCCAGCCGGTCCGCGGGCTATTTAGGGTCCCATAACTGACCGGGCGCGGTCTCAAACCCACGCCCGGCAGGAGTGCTCGGAGGGCGGATAGGCATTCACGGAGGTCCCGCCAGCCGGTCCGCGGGCTATTTAGGGTCCCATAACTGACCGGGCGCGGTCTCAAACTCAGGCCCGGCAGGAGTGCTCGGAGGGCGGATAGGCATTCACGGAAGTCCCGCCAGCCGGTCCGCGGGCTATTTAGGGTCCCATAACTGACCGGGCGCGGTCTCAAACTCAGGCCCGGCAGGAGTGCTCGGAGGGCGGATAGGCATTCACGGAGGTCCCGCCAGCCGGTCCGCGGGCTATTTAGGGTCCCATAACTGACCGGGCGCGGTCTCTAACCCACGCCCGGCAGGAGTGCTCGGAGGGCGGATAGGCATTCACGGAGGTCCCGCCAGCCGGTCCGCGGGCCATTCAGGGTCCCATACATGACCGGGCGCGGTCTCTAACCCACGCCCGGCGGGAGTGCTCGGAGGGCGGATAGGCATCCACGGACGTCCCGCCAGCCGGTCCGCGGGCCATTCAGGGTCCCATACATGACCGGGCGCGGTCTCGAACTCAGGCCCGGCAGGAGTGCTCGGAGGGCGGATAGGCATTCACGGAGGTACCGCTAGCAGGTCCGCGGGCCATTTAGGGTCCCATAAGTGACCGGGCGCGGTCTCGAACTCACGCCCGGCAGGAGTGCTCGGAGGGCGGATAGGCTTTCACGGTGGTACCGCCAGCCGGTCCGCGAGCCATTTAGGGTCCCATAAGTGACCGGGCGCGGTCTCTAACCCACGCCCGGCAGGAGTGCTCGGAGGGCGGACAGGCTTTCACGGAGCTCCCGCCAGCCGGTCCGCGGGCCATTTAGGGTCCCATAAGTGACCGGGCGCGGTCTCGAACTCACGCCCGGCAGGAGTGCTCGGAGGGCGGATAGGCTTTCACGGTGGTACCGCCAGCCGGTCCGCGGGCCATTTAGGGTCCCATAAGCGACCGGGCGCGGTCTCTAACTCAGGCCCGGCAGGAGTGCTCGGACGGCGGATAGGCATTCACGGAGGTACCGCCAGCCGGTCCGCGGGCCAATTAGGGTCCCATAAGTGACCGGGCGCGGTCTCTAACCCACGCCGGCAGGAGTGCTCGGAGGGCGGACAGGCTTTCACGGAGCTCCCGCCAGCCGGTCCGCGGGCCAAATAGGGTCCCATAAGGGACCGGGGGCGGACGCTAAACCACGCACTCAACTCGGCACTCTGAAGCACCCAAGAGCGCTTTTTACTAGAAAACGTGCTCAGCTCGTCGAGAAAATGCACTCTAAGCAATACAATTAAAAATGCTTATAAAACATAAACCAAACGTTGCAGGTGGTCATTTCTGCATGCGCAGTGATAAACCCGGCACTCTGAAGCACCCAAGAGCGCTTTTTACTAGAAATAGTGCTCAGCTCGTCGAGAAAATGCGCTCTAAGCAATACAATTAAAAATGCTCATAAAACATAAACCAAACGTTGCAGGTGGTCATTTCTTTATGTGCAGTGATAAACTCAGCACTCTGAAGCACCCAAGAGCGCTTTTTACTTTGCCAACCTAACCAGAGTGACGGGAGAGGCACCATCCAGAAAACGTGCTCAGCTCGTCGAGAAAATGCGATTTAAGCAATAAAACTAAAAATGCTTATAAAACATAAACCAAACGTTGCAGGTGGTCATTTCTGCATGCGCAGTGATAAACTGGGCACTCGGAAGCCCCCAAGAGCGCTTTTTACTATGCCAACCTAACCAGAGTGACGGGAGAGGCACCATCCAGAAAACGTGCTCAGCTCGTCGAGAAAATGCGATTTAAGCAATAAAACAAAAAATGCTTATAAAACATAAACCAAACGTTGCAGGTGGTCATTTCTGCATGCGCAGTGATAAACCCGGCACTCTGAAGCACCCAAGAGCGCTTTTTACTAGAAATAGTGCTCAGCTCGTCGAGAAAATGCGCTCTAAGCAATACAATTAAAAATGCTCATAAAACATAAACCAAACGTTGCAGGTGGTCATTTCTTTATGTGCAGTGATAAACTCGGCACTCTGAAGCACCCAAGAGCGCTTTTTACTTTGCCAACCTAACCAGAGTGACGGGAGAGGCACCATCCAGAAAACGTGCTCAGCTCGTCGAGAAAATGCGATTTAAGCAATAAAACTAAAAATGCTTATAAAACATAAACCAAACGTTGCAGGTGGTCTTTTCTGCATGCGCAGTGATAAACTGGGCACTCTGAAGCCCCCAAGAGCGCTTTTTACTATGCCAACCTAACCAGAGTGACGGGAGAGGCACCATCCAGAAAACGTGCTCAGCTCGTCGAGAAAATGCGATTTAAGCAATAAAACAAAAAATGCTTATAAAACATAAACCAAACGTTGCAGGTGGTCATTTCTGCATGCGCAGTGATAAACCCGGCACTCTGAAGCACCCAAGAGCGCTTTTTACTAGAAATAGTGCTCAGCTCGTCGAGAAAATGCGCTCTAAGCAATACAATTAAAAATGCTCATAAAACATAAACCAAACGTTGCAGGTGGTCATTTCTTTATGTGCAGTGATAAACTCGGCACTCTGAAGCACCCAAGAGCGCTTT